>NC_135783.1:259069321-259369321 GCF_051106095.1 Pogona vitticeps
ATAATTAGCTCCCATGTGCTCCTGCAAAACAGCATGCCTGTGTTATTTGCACTCCCCAGCACAGGCTTTATGAGCATAACATAAAATCTAAGTTTGCGTGATCTTCCAAAACTGCTCCAGGGCCTAAGACAGAGCAGCAAATGGGGCTTGTACACTTCCTCGAATCACACTGCAGAGTAACCAGCCAAATTACTTAGGCACCTGAAGTGGAAAGCCCAAAAGTCTCTCTTTCCTTCCCTGCCCCTTAAAATACAACAATAGTATTGTATAATAGTATTCTGCCTGGTGGATTTTTGGAGAATTCTGGGAGACAGAATTTTAAAAATCTAAACAGTACCTCCCTGTTCCCCAGCCTCCACGCAACCTCTACCTGTAGCATGCGTTGGATAGCCAGAGGTGCATGACTTTAGCTCACCCCGCAGTGATCCTCTTGCAGTGTTTTTACAAAAAGCAGGAGATGGGCTAAGCTTCAAAACATACTGTTAACACTGATAATAAAGCCAGAATCGCCCATTAGATTGGATGTTACTTCATTGCTTATAAGCCAGGGGTAAGCAATTTGTGCCCGCCAACACTAGGGGTTTGTGACTAGGTGCCACCCCTGGACATTTTGAGGTGAATGCCCCCCTTGCTCCAGTCCCCAGCCCATCCAGATTTCAGAAATAACATCATTAGAGCTACCAAAAATGGCAATATTAGGAACAGCATATATACTACATCAATATTTAGGTTTTTTGGTTAAAACCTGAATCCGTTATATAATACCAGTCAATGTAATAATAATAATAATAATAATAATAATAATAATAATAATAATAATAATAATAATAATAATAATAATAATAATAATAATAATAATAATTTGTAGCATTTGTTTTTCTGAACAATTCTCTGAAATCCAGATAGCTGTTTTTTTTAATTACAAATATATGTTTTCTCTGACAGAAGAGGTAGTTTCTCAGAAATCCTCTTCTGTTGTGGAGTCTTTCAGCATGATCTCCCGCTCTGTCGAGATCCCTGCAGGACAGAGCATCCCAGAATTTATTGAGAAACCTCGTCCACTTACATCTCCTGAAGGTAAGCAAGACGTATCCATGATGCTAATGGCAAACTCTATTAGTATGTCAGTCATTATGTAGCCCAAACAACACCAATCAGTGCACAAGCAGGCCTCCTGCTTTCCTCTCTGACCTCACTTGTTGTCAAATAGGTGCTCTGTTTTCTTTCATCGGTGTGTTTTGTTTCTTTTAAGTTCAAACATTCTATGATCTCATTGCACTTGTTTGTTCTCTTTTTTCCCTTTTTTTCTTTTTTGGTTAGCTGCTGGGACAATCCAATCAATCATCTCCATAGTTTGCAGAAGTTTTTTTTAAAAAAACCCTTTAAGGGGGAGAAAGGCTCTCTAAAACGCAGGATTGAGTATGTTATGTGGAAACAGAATGGTGACCAATTCTTGTCAAAGGAGACAAGAAAATTGGGAAGAGAAGAAATTAAAATGGAGTAACCCAAGCAGGACCTTACTCATTTTGTTAGAAGCTCCCTTTATATATCTTTAAAATCATGTCACTAGCAAGGCAACGCAGCACTAGATATAACAGTCACAGTCTGCAACACAGACATGCATGGAGCTGCCCTCTAGAATTCATAGGTAGAGATGGGCTTGGTCCGACAGACTAAATGGCTAAAGCTGGCACGCTAAGTAAGCTACTATAGAATTTAATTCATGGTCTCTTCAATGTCTGCCAACAGGAGAGAAAGCTGTTTTTCGAGCCAAAGTGAAAGGTAACCCCAAACCCTCAGTAACATGGAAAAGAGAAAGCGGGATACCAATCAAAGAAGGCTCTAAGATGTTTTTTGACAGCATCAATAAGGAATATGTCCTGAAGGTAATCGGTGTGGCTTTTAAAATCCTATTTCTCAGTATAATTTATTTTTCTGCTTCCCTGTACAAAGCTATAGTGCCCGCACCTTGACATGACATTTGCCATTATGGGGAAAAATATAGGAGACATGTACAGTACAGTGAAATACAGTTCTTAACTAATTTTCAAGAGTGGGTTGCTCCCCGGATGTGGAACCTCCTTCCACATGAAGCTAAGTTCCCTCCTTCCTTGCTGTTCTTCCATCAGCAGGCAAAAATGTTATCTTTTATCAAATGTTTGGCTGCTGTTCAGGCAGCAAAGAAATGAGTTTTTAACAGTTGATGATGCACTTTTCTTCTTTAGAATTCTCTTCCAAAAAAATTTTATGTGTATTTTTTAAAGTGTAATGGTTTTAATTATTACATGTTAATTGCATTTTAATCATTTTTATTTATGGATCTGTATCACCATCTCTTTGTAAGAGGCCTTAAATCCCTAAATTGGAAAAAAAGGTAGAGTATTCAATCAATCAATCAAGGCTTTGCGAGAACACACACACCTTTCTCCTCAAACTGCAACTTCCTGGTAGCTGCTTCCTATTAAAAATACAATATGTCAGGGTGTCACATGCATAGGTGTGTATAAACAAGGCATCTGTGAGACCTACTTGCCTACCATGAAGGAGCTACACTCCAGTGTTCTGGTATCCCCGTGCAACTCATTGATCCACGGTGTGATTTTTTTGTATATAGAAAAATTAGCAGCAGAGGGAACTGCTGACTCTGAATCAGACTCTTCACCACTCTTGCCTGGTATTGCCAACTCTGACTGGCAGCATTTCTCCAGTGGTTTCAGGCAGGATTCTTTCCTCGCCTTACCTGAAGATCCTTGGTATGTTCAAGCAGCTTCCTATTCAAGGACTAACCCTTCATGTTAACTTTCTAATTCAAACAAGACCACTTGGGTTCAGGGTCGTAGAGTTATACAGGCAAGGTCGCAGTCCTGTACTACCATCGCACACAGCACTGCTTCTTTCCAGGATGTATGTATTTCTAATGCTGCAATATTTGTACCTGCAGCAGTGTTCAAAAGGATTTCATTTCCCCCAAAAAGTAGTTTTTAAACAAATATATACATGCCTGTTAATAACGTAATCATTTGACCATTTATTGCCAGGATTCACAATCAGGGACATACCCACCTAAGGCCTTAACTGTGCCTCCACAGAGTCCTCTCACCTCACATATTGTCAGATTTTTTCCCCCACTACTGATATTGTCACCAGTAAACGCTCTCATACAAATTGCTCTTTCCATGATGTTATTGTTTAAATTATTAAAAAACCATTTCTAATTTTGTTTCTGTACATATACATCAGTGGATGCAGTTTTGCACACATCAGTCTCTTTTCCTGTTCTTTTCAGTGAGGTGTAAGTGTCCACGTTGTTGGTTGACCTCTGTGTGTGCCTGTGCTTGTGTTTGTATACTCAGAAGGAACCTCAGGCCCCCAAGCAATTCTTGAGCTTGGAAAAGGATTGCATTTCTCTTGGCCATTTGCTTCCCCACTATAGCCCCCCCCCAGCCCAGGCTGCATTTGGTTGGCCATATGTTTCCTTTGAACAAAAGGCCAAAAGAAAAAAAGATTTGGACTGAATTTATGTCTTCTGCTAGTGCACATGTGCAAATGTTTTTTTTTAATTCACAAATCTCAGGTTTTTACTGGTTTAGCCCATTAAAATATGGAGGAGAATCTGCCTTGGCTGAGAGGCATCAGTACCTGTGAAGAAGTCATTGTTTTTCATCTGTGCTAGCCTGTTGATAGGCAGCTTCATCTGTAATAGCGGATTGTGCTGGTTGTATACAGTTCACACATATCTCACGTTACTTCTTCTGGCTATTCTTCACAGCTGGAAAACCTCACTTCAGATGATTCAGACAACTATAAGTGTGTGGTTTCCAATGAACATGCTGACATCATCTATACCGTGTCCTTAAGCGTAACTGAATGTAAGTACCAAGAAGATACAGTACTTAACAAGATTTGGGGAATGTGTCTGTGGAATCTCATTATAAAACAGAAAAAGTCTTGGGAAATTTTTACCAGAAGCTTCTCCTTGCAATAAAGAACAGGATAGTGCTAGGATAAATGGACCGTCAGCTCTATCAAGGAGAAGCAGTCTCCAGAGGTTTAGGTGCTACATAAGCGCATCGGAGGACCACAGAGGGCCACCCAGTCACCCACAATTGGCCTATTTTATTTTTAATTTAAAAAAACCACACTTGCCCCCTCTAGTGGCCATATTTTAAAAAATAAAGCCATTTCAGGAGGTGTCTGGGATTTTCTCATGCATTGAGGTGTTCCCAACACCCCAGAACTGTAAACACACAGACAGACACCCTGAAATAGAGGGCACAATAAGATTTTTGAGCCATTTTTAAAATGAAAAATCGAACTATGGGTGTGGTGGCAGGTGCAGGAGGGGTGGGGGATGTGTTTGGGCCCGTGGGGGGGGGTACATGCAGCCCATGGCCATGCATTGCCTGCTGCTGAGTTACATGGCGTTCCTACCCCCCTCAGGAGCCCTTCTGTTTTCCTTAGAAGATAGGTGAAACATGTGTGACCCTTCAGATATTACTGGACTGTTATTCCTCTCATGGCTCTTTAGTATCGGTAGCGCCTAGGGCTGTTCGGGATTACAGTCCAGTGCCATCTGAAGAGCCACACATTCCCCAACTTTCCCTTAAAATACTGGGCACCGGCGTCAATCATCTAATTTCATTCTTTTTCTTTTTTTTTTTAAAGCCCAAGAAAAGCTGGATTTCAAAAAAATGTTGAAAAAAAGGTGAGATGCCTGCCAGAGATCCAAGATACAATTCATGTTAGCAAATCTGGTAATCCATAAATTCCATTACCATCAGGTTTGCAAATTATTTGTGAGTATGATGCAGGAGTAGTGGAAGAATGATTATAGACAGGTTTTTATTCCTGCAGGAGACTCCCTCAATGCATGAATGTCAAAGTCATCATCAGAAGTACATGGTGACTCTAATCACCTTGTTTTCCCTCTCACAATGCTTTGGCAATCAGATCTGCAAATTAAGCCCATGTTAACCTTCTAGTGACCAGTTATCTGGCAAACCATGCTAATACAAGATATGTAAATAGACAAAATAACAGTTCAGATGCTGTTTACAATAAAATGTTTTCCACCATCTGAGGGTGCATCTTGTCTAAAACTATGCTGTTCACATTGTTCAGTTTGACCCTTGACCCATGACTGTGAGAGGCCTGGAGCGTGGCTGTTGGTGTGTAATTATTAATTAATCAATTAATTAAATTTATTTATTTAGACTCCCCTCATTCCTAACAGATTCCAGGTTGGCATATAGGGATAAAATTGATCATTAAATCATGAAAAGCAAGAGATCAGGATCTCATTATCATTCATAGAACATAGGGGAAAAACAAGCAACTGCAGACAAGGATAATAAAGCCGGTTTAAAATGTCAAAGTCAGCAAGTGATCATGTCTTGATCTTGCACCAAATATACTGCAGTGATGGCACCAGTCCAGCTTGGAGTTCCAAAGTCAGGGTGCCACCACAACAAGGGTCCTCTTGTTTTATGAAGAGAGCTTGTCAACAAACAGTGCGGGAGTCCATTTATGTGCTTATAGATTTAAAAAAGGTGTTTATTCCACCTGTCCCACCTTCTGAGGCAGAGGCAGCTGAGAAAACCGCAGTAACCTCTCAATAAAATTGAACATAATCACAAAAGGAGCACACAGTCTAGCCAAGAAAAAGATCCTGCAGAGAGAAAACAGCATTAGAAACGATGTTTTCCTCTGCTTTTTCGATGATCAAACTTCTGTGCCAGTTTATGAAAAGGTAAAGCTCATCAGGGAGATGACTCTTAAAGCTTTAAAAAAAAATATCCCACTGTGTCTGGCTGCAGTTGTGACCTCTTAGAAGGATAGTACTTTGAGCAGAGCCTTCCCAGAGGTTTGGGAATTGGATGAAAAAGAGGGGGAAACAGAGCCAATAATTGAGTAGAGGGGAGGGAGAACCTGAACTGGCAGAGTGAAGCAGACCCCTCAGACAGCAGATCTGGAGTTACAGATTGAACTTGTTTTTGTGTGACTACATTTGTTTTTGTTTTTATCTGATTTTGCTGTCCATTATACAGTAAACAGAGACATTTGTGGGATACTCTGTCTTGTGCGGCCAAATAACCTGGCCAGGTTTGGATGACATGTACAGGACTTGACAAATGGATGAGCTACATTTGCTGCTCTCCTTGTGCCCCAGATGTCTGTAACGTCATGGCCCTATCTCTGGCTACAGAGATTGGGAGACCACTTGACCTAAGCTGTTTGGGCTTGTTTGAACCAGAGCTGGAGCCTACCAGGGAATCTCAGGTGTTATCATGGAGAGGAGTCCTAAAGCATGGCCCCGGCAACTTCACGTAAGGATCCTGGGAAGCTGCTACTAGACAGGGTTGCCATTATTGCACCCGAGGGTCCAGCCAATGGTTTGATTCAGTATAAGGCAGCTTCCCAAGCTCCTTGCTGCCAGAATATACAGTGAGTAGAGATGGGTACAAACCATCAAAATGTCGGGTTGTCTTGGTTCGTCAAGGTTGATGAACCATGGTTTTCCAGATGCTTTACCAACAAACCACAAATTGGTTCATCGGTTCATCGGTGCTTTTTTTTTTTCGGAGCCCATGCCTGTCTAAAAACAAAAAAGCTGAGTGCCCCTTCCCCTTCC
The DNA here is from genome assembly GCF_051106095.1 of Pogona vitticeps. Taxonomy (NCBI): domain Eukaryota; kingdom Metazoa; phylum Chordata; class Lepidosauria; order Squamata; family Agamidae; genus Pogona; species Pogona vitticeps. The sequence continues at coordinate 259,075,953 of NC_135783.1, forward strand.
CACTGCCCCATCACCTCCCTATCTTGTCCTCATCTGTCGCTACTGCCACACAGACCACCACCGCCTCTGCAAACAGCAGCCAGCTTCCCTTCCGGCAACCTAGCCTGCCCTGTCTGTGTTTCGCCCTGCCGATCACCTGATTGATGGGCCAAAGGCAGACAGGGCAGGCTGGGCTGCCCAAAGGGAAGCCAGCCACTGTTTGCAAAGGCACCAACAGTGGTGGCAGTGGCAGTGGTGGAGGTGGTGGCGGCAGATGAAGACAAGGTAGGGAGGCGACGGGGGCAGTGGAAAGGGGACAGGGAAGACTGGGGAAGGCAACAAACCAGGAGATTCATATATCATTGTTTCAGCAAAGTTCAGGTTCTTCAGTTTGTACAAACCCAAACTGATCTGAAGCAATTGGATGTTGGTGTTTGGGGGCATACAAAAGGGCCATCCATATAAGAATAATTTATTAATTCAATAATAATTTATTTTATTTTTGTGATTCCTGCTGTTGCTATTGCTACTGCATTTTTTATCATCAGGAAGGCGTTAATTGACAGAAAAGTTTCTGTCTCCAGCACAAAAATAGCTCAACTCACCTTATGTTTTTTTAATGGGGGGGGGGAGACTTGCTGCTGTGCCTCAGGCAGCAAGACTACATAAGGCAGTCCAGCCTTCAAGAGCCCTAGACACTGCCTTATTGTGAGGAGGGTGAAAATTCTATGTTAGAATTCTTCTCAGCACAATAAATTCAGAATAATATCAGTTTGACCTTTTTGCCTACACATGTAGGGCGCCTCCACCTCCAAAGAAAAAAGAGAAGAAAGTGGTGGATGAAAAGGAAATGCTAGAGATTCTGTCCAAGGTACCCAAGAAGGACTTTGAGAAGGTCTGCATGGAGTATGGCTTTACAGATTTCCGAGGGCTTCTGAAAAAGCTGAAAGAGATGAAGAAAAAAGTAGAAGTTGAGGTTGGTGATGTTTATTGGGAGTGGAATGCTGAACTGAGGCACATTTCCAGTTGCAGACATACCAAAATTGTTCCTACCTTTTTCATTGTACTGCAGCAATTTGTACAGATGAATTATTATTATTATTATTATTATTATTATTATTATTATTATTATTATTATTATTATTATTATTATTATTATTATTATTATTATTATTATTATTATTATTATTATTATTATTATTATTATTAAAAAACTCCAGGCACGGTCAAAATTATAAAAACATTGACTGGTATTATATAACAGATATATGTTTTAACCAAAAACCTAAGTATCTGTTAAATATCAGCACAGTATGTATGCTGTTCCTAATATTGCTGTTTTTTGTAGTTCTGATGGTGTGATGATGATGATGATGATGATGATGATTAAAAATACCAGACACAGTCAATCAAAATGATAAAAACATTTTTAAATCATCATTGTCTTAGAATCACAGAACCCTATGCAGAGGGACCCTATGGATCATCGAGTCCAGTCCCTGTCAAGGAGGTGCCAGAGATCTAAGCCGCTGAGCTATCCAACATTTATTTATTTATTTATTTATTTATTTATTTATTTATTTATTTATTTATTTATTTATTTATTTGATTTATACCCCACCTATCTGGACTATATTATACTAATAGGACATCAGGGTGAGGTATCAGATCAACAGTAAAAAATGAAACATGTCAGTCACCAGGCCTAGAAGAAAAGCCATTATTCAGAGCCTAAATTATACAATTGAAAATTAGTAGCAAGTGTTTTTTTCTCCTAAATGTACATTGTGCTGGACTTTTCCAACGTGAAGAACCTATATGCTGCAAAGTGACCACCTTGGTCTTTTGTAGAAAATCCGGGGAAAGGGTTGGATCTATTTACTTATAAATAAATAAATAAAAATTAGATCTAAGGTATGTTTCCATGAACAGAAGAACATTGGATGTAGCACAGGTTTCTCTGAGTAGGACTAGGAGGTGATTCTCAACAATTGCCCATTATTCTGCACTCCATCTCAACACCACTTCAGTCACTATTCCACCAGAGTCCCAGTCCTCGGAAGCAGACAGAAGGCAAATTCCTAACTGAGTGGCACTTCAGAGAAAGAGAAACCAGTTAAAAGACACGAACGGAGATCACTCTCTCATCCCCTGTCCTCCCTCGATGGCATAATAGACTATTATAAAATTAGAGTTTTAAGACGATTGGAGTTCTTAAAGAGAATGTTTAATAGAGGCACTTGGGGAGAACTCTGGTGTTGATAGGTAAAAAGGGTGAACCCCCACCCCAAGTGCCCTTGCTGCAAGCTGCGAATGGTCGATTATAAATTAAAACTCCTCCTGGCTGAAGTTGGATTTACAATTGGATGTGTTAAGTGGGAGTCGGGGCCTAGACTGACTCATTTAACACGAAGATGAACTGATTAATGGTTTGATTGTTTTATGGCTCCTAACTGAATTGGGAGTACAGGAAAGGTGGGGAGCCAGACTTTATGGATGTGGTGCAAATGGGAAAGAATAGAGAAAACAGAAGCAGAGACGGGCCTGCTGGATTATAAGAAGGAGCAGTTAAATTTTTCAATTTCTTGAAGCTGAATTCTTTTACTTCTCAGTGGAAACTGTTATTCTACAATAAATCTGCATTCAAGAGGTAGAAAGGACAGACCTCAGTCAATGTACAAGTCCATCAAAATTTACAGTGGAAGATGTTTTGAAGAACTATATACAGGAGTTTCAAATGAACATTGTCAATCAACTTAATAATTATATTAAAACCCAGACCCTCGAAATTAAGGCAGTAATTTCAGGACATAAAGAAGATAAGGAAAGGAATTTGCAGATGGAAGACCATTTCACCAGAGCAGCGGAAGCAGCAGAAAAAGATACTTTAGAACCAAGATCAAAGGAAGATAAAATAATAGGTCTTTATGAGAGGAAGGTCCAGGTGGATGAGTCGGGGATTTACACCATATAGTGTAAATCCCCGACTCATCCAACTGGACCTTCCTCTCATAAAGACCTATTATTTTATCTGAAACTGGTAGAATCCTATTGGAAACCAAACTAAATATATGAAAATATATTAAAATGAATAAAATGATATAAAATTTTGATTTATCTTCAATTTATATTGCAGGCCGTAAGGATTCTAAAACCCCTAGAGGATGTTTCTGCTAAGGTGGATTCCACTGCAATATTTGACTGTATTCTTGAACTCAAAGATCCTAATATGAAGATGACATGGATAAAGGTAAAGACCTTAATTTATTTTAAATGAAGAAAATCAGAACATGACACTTTCAGAGTAAATAGCAAAGTGGATCTGCCATAGATTTTCTTCTAAAACCACCTTGTTAGCTAACTACTTCTGCAAACCAGTTACTTTCGAAGTAAGAAGAATGATAATCAAAGAGAGAAAATAGAGAGCTGCACCAAAAATAGCTGTAGATCAGCACTGATATTCCTATTGATTCTCTGTCCCAATTTTTCAATGTCTCATTTACCTACCTCACAGAACGCTTTGCCTGCAGCATTTCTCCAATGGGTTTTTCACATCACTCGGAGAGCCAGCTGAATCCATATGTTCTATTACTATCAGTATCAATTGCTCTGCAGCCCTGTATTTCTATAGTTATACAAAGGGCAGTTTGTCAACCATTATTCCAGTTTACATGTCATGTGACACCCAATGAGGTGTACAGACTAGAATATTCTACTGGGACTCAGGAGTCCTGAGTTCAAATCCCCACTTGGCCACCAAAGTCACTGAGTGACCTTCAGCCAGTCATACTCTCTCAACCTGATGTGCCTCAATGAGCTGTTGTAAGGATAAAGTGGAAATTAGGAAAGGTGTTTATGCTGCCTTGAGCTCATTGGAGGAAAAGTATAAGTGGAGGAGGAGCATATAATTATACTGTTTACACATACATATGTCCATACTTCTTTTTTTCAGGACAGTGAGCCTTTGCGTCTTCAGTATTCCCTAGGAAAATATGAAGTAAAACAGATGGGCACGAAGTATATGCTGTACATCAGCAATGTGACTGAAAAAGACATGGGTGTCTACAGTCTTACAGTGGCTGATAAGCACCTCTCAGCAAGATTGCGTGTAATAGGTAAAGCAGATTTTTAAATGCATACAAGAAATACAAGTCATATCCTCAGCTTGTACAGTCACAGCCTTGTTCATATCTGTACAGTCGTTCTGACAGTATAGGGGCTGAGGATCTGGCATATATTTTACAAAGACCTCCACTCGTTTGGACAAATATATATATAGTGAAAGATACTGTATGTCTCACTTCTCTTCCCTTCCCTCTCTTTTTTAACAGATGAACCCCTGAACTTTTTGGCAGAACTGAAGCCTTTGAAAGTAATGGAGAGGCAAACTGCTGTGTTTGAGATACGCCTTTCCAAAAAGGTGCCCAACTTTGCCTGGAAGTTCAATGGGAAAGACCTGAAGCGGGATGACAAGTATGAGATCATCACATCAGAAGATGGCTTAACCCATACGCTGAAAATTAAAGATGTTCGCCCTAGCGATCTTGGGGAAGTCAGTTTCGAAACTGGAGATCTAGTGACCAAGGCCAAACTTTTAATTGAGAGTAAGTGTTACCCAGTCTCTAAAATAGAGGTCAGATGTCTGTCAGTGATCTTTATGCATGCAAGTGAAATTATCTGAGTTGCAGCAATGAACTGCCACTAATTAACAAGATGCCAGTCATGTTGCTGTTACATGCTGGTCATGCAACTAGACACATGACCAAGAATGCACCAACTTCTCAATAATTAGTAGTTATTCATTCTCATAACTTAGAAGGTTCCACAATGATTATTGTAGGTTTTTTTATAAATGTTGATCTGTAATCCCGCTGCTGCATTTTCTTCTTGAACCTTCATCAGTGGCTATTTCAAGTCTTTGCTGTTTTCTGCCAGTAGTATGGTGTCATCTATGTTTCTAAAATGATTGGTATTTCTTTCACCAATTTTTACTTCTCTTTCATAAGAATCTAACATGGTCAGTTTTGTAGTGTCAGAAAGACACTATATTTTATGCACGACACTTATTTGCTGTATGTGAGTTACTGTTTCTCATGGCAGTTAAGTTTAGATGGCATAAACAAATGTACATTCACCAGTCTCGAGCTTCTATGATTTTTCTATTTGTTTGCCAGACAACATTAATATTACCAGCTTTGTCTGAAGAGTTGATTTCCAGCGTGTTTGCTCACTGTTGAATTCTATGCACCAAGTGTCTGCTGTGGATGTATGAGAATTCAGTTTGACTCGTTTTTCAGCAGAGTGTTCCCAAATCCACAGGTGTATTCATGAATGAAATGGAAAGAACTTCAGATGTTTTGGAAAAGAAAATTAAATATGGGAGAAAAAGAAGCAGAAAATTTTGCCTGTCAAAACAGAGGGCGTTAGGTTCTTATCTCCTAAAACGTTGGCTCTGGGGCTCTTTCCATTCAGCAGTGCTCCTCTCTATGTTGAAATGTACCAGTTCAGGGTCACTGCAGATGGCTGAAAATTCTATCTCATTGTGGTAATGTTATACATCCATCAACACCATAAATTAGATGAACAGAACTGTACATTAAAAATGAATATAAGAGGATAAAACAAAACCAATAGATTGGCGTATCCCTTATGTCTCGTCTCTTCTTTTCTCTTAAGGAACGCCAATTAAATTTGTCAGAAACTTGAAGAATGTCAGAGTCAAGGAGAAGGGTAAAGCTAGTCTGGATTGTGAGCTGACTACTAAAGATGTTAAACTGAAGTGGCTGAAGAATGGGAAGGTAATTGAGAGGTCTAAAAAATTTACTATGATCCATGAAGGGAAGACAGCAGAGCTGATCATTGATGAGGCTGACCTGAGTGACACAGGAGAATATATGGTTATTGCCATGCAAGAAAATGACCCAACAGAATACTACAGCAATTGTAATGTGACCGTAGAAGGTAAGAACTACAGGCTCAAGAGAGTGCTTTGAAATATGATATGAAGCCAACTTAGGTCGGTGTCTGGGACCAAGCTTGATAGCATTGCTTTTTTGGACTACAGTTCCTCTGCAACTGTTGTCTGAAAAAGTAACTTTTCCAAACTCTGCTATGAGTGGTTATATGTTTATGTTTGGGATGAGGAGGATTTGGTATTGTCCAGCTTTTAATGTCTTAGCGCCTAATTACATCCACTTGTTTGGAGTTACAGAATTAGACCTCACTTTTCTTTATTTGTGGAGCTGAATTAAAAATGTGTTTCCCAGTTGCTATAGGGAAAGACAGAGGTTATAAAGGAAATGTTTAATGTGGGGGGGTATTTCTCCACATTTGGCCTGGCTTTCTTTTAGGAGAGACAAAGTGTAGATTAGGATAGTGACCACAATAACAAGGTTCACACAGGTGTTTGCAATAGTTCTGAGCACACCTATCCACCCACAACAAAAGAAATTCATTGTGACATATAGACTATGTAAAACATCCCTGTCTAGTTTCCTGGAGCCAATTCCTGCTCGCCATAGACGAGTGGTCAGGATGGCACGTGCAATTCTCCCTTGCCTGCCATGTTTTGCCTTCATGGCCATCTTATGAGGTTGGTAAAGTTAAGGGCTGGTTGGCCAAGTTCATTCAATGAATGTCATGGCTGGGCGAGAATTTGAACCAGGGTCTTCTGTGTCCCAGTCGAGTATTCTAACCACTACATTGCACCAGCTTTCTGGACATTGCTAAATCTATTGCTCCTTCAACAGCTGTGTGCTTCCACTATGCCACAAATGTGGAGCACACAGACTTATAGGGGTTAGAAGAAAGACTGGCCAAGATGTGTGATGGGATTCTCTGATGTATTCCCACTCTCATAAAGCTACAGCCTAAACCTATTAGCATTGAACATCAATTTATAATGGAGGTATATACAGAGAGAGAGAGAGGAATGGAGAGAGAGAGAGAACTTAACTATTGCACACGTTCCCTGTCTCTTCTCAATTCATACTGGATTTGGCATTTCCTATTCTCAACCTTCAGTAAGGGTAAAGGTAAAGGTTCCTTTTGACAAATGTCCAGTCGTGTCTGGCTCTAGGGGGTGGTCCTCATCCCCGTTTCCAAGCCATAGAGCCAACGTTTGTCCAAAGACAGTGTCCGTGTTCACGTGGCCAGCGTGACTAGACCCGTAACACCATTACCTTCCCACCATGGTGGTACCTATTTATCTACTTGCATTTGCTTGCTTTCGGACTGCTAGGTTGGCAGGAGCTGGGACAAGCGATGGGAGCTCACTCCGTCGCATGGATTAGATCTTATGGCTGCTGGTCTTCTGACCTTGCAGCATAGAGGCTTCTGTGGTTTAACCTGCAGCAGCACCACGTCCCTCTTCTCCGCCTTCAGTACATGCTTTAATTGGGTGTTTCACTCTTCTGAACACAGAGAGATTTGCTACAGTCAAGAGTGGCTTATCAGATGTCCAGGCTCGAACAGGGGACCCAGTAGAGCTCTGTGTTGTCCTCAACGATGAGAAGGTAGAAGGAGTATGGCTGAAGGATGGGAAAGAGGTAAGCTTTGGCAGTGCAAAGGGGTGGACTTGTTCGCCAGTGGTTGGTGGAGAAGGCTTGGAGGATCCTCATGTCAACTTTGAGGGATAGTCACTACAAGCTCCAATGTTGAACTGCCTGTGCTTGGGCATGTATTTATCCTCCAGTGAATCTCCAGTGAAGCTCTTTTTTTGTACTACAACTCCAAGAATCCCCTAGCCACCATGGCCATTGGGTTTGGTTGATGCTGTCTTTGTACAGTCGAGGTGAGACTGCAAGGTTAGCAACCCCATCTTCATCTTATTGAAATAGGTGCTAACTGTTCTTAGGAATAGAGTGGACCTTTTAAGCAAAGATGTATGTTGACTATGCCCAAACAAAATGGCAGGCGGTGCTTTTGCCAATGACAGGTGGACAGACAAATTGATCTAATGGTAGGTAGAGCCAGGCCCAAGTAATTCTGGCTTTGTCTCTATCTTCCTTGCTAATTAGAATGACAAGACCTGCAGAACAATTCTTTAAAATCTAACTGAACTGTAACAGTAATCAGAAACTGGCTCTGCAAACACCTTGTGACAGCAGCACCTTCCTTTCCTGTTCTATCACCATTTTGCAAACATAGAAGCTGAGAATTCTGCCACTAGATAATGTGGCAGCCCTCCAGCAAGCATGCACGTGGAATGTGTTATGTGGAATCAGCATAGCCCAATGGGGAAGCCTGTTCCTTCCTAGAATGAAGGCAATGTTATTGAGGCAGCAGTGGGATGGGGCAGAGATGAGAATACATGGCTGCGTCAATGTCAGAGGGAGCCATGGACGTTGGGAATCGCAGCCACAGAGAGGCATAGCTGTGGGCAAACAAGCTGCCTGTCCCTGCTTAGGACAATGGGAGAGCAGGATTGGTAGACTAGCATGAGACCATGGCTTATCACTTTCATCTTGAACAGTGAGTAGGCTAAAGGTGGCCTTTGCAGCTGTTAACCCATTTTAAAGGCATAATCTAGGCATCTTCTCTTCCACTGTAACAGTTAAAGGGATCCTGCCATTCTCAATAGTAAGTGTGGGATATTTCATAGATAAACTAGTAGTAGGAAAAGGCACTTCTCCTCTCTTGCTGGTCATCTGATTGTTGCATCAAACACACTTGTGCAGATGCCAAGACCCGGGCTGTCTGTTGCCTATGGAGGAAGCCATGGCACAAGTCTCCTCCTGCCCTTGCATCTTGTGTTGTGTTCTGACATATTAGAAACATGGCTTTGAGGCCAAGGGCTATACTTCTTATTTCACTTTTTATTTAAGGTAGTGAATGCCAGCAATGCCACCCTTTTTCTATAGAAGTCTCCTGCAGCTATATAAATATTTTGTTGCTATTCTATTTCATTTTGGTCTTTGAAACCTCTGAAGTCCCTTCTCCTTTTGGAGTACAAACTTAGCATTTAAAAAAAAATTAAAATCACAAATATGGCTATTTGTACACGAAAAGCAGGAATGCCTATATGCAGGCATGTGTATAAAGCTTGGAAAAGTTCCTGTTTAGACCACAGCTCCCAGAATCATTGCATGGAACTTCTGGCAGCTGGTGTCCTAAGGAAAACAAAAACAAAAAGCTTCTCCAATATTTGTATATATGTGTGTGTGTGTGTGTGCATGCATGTGCACCTGTACAGAACTTGGGAAAGTTATTTCTGTGGAACAAAAGGGTCCTGAAAACCCTGGCTAGGAGCTATAGTTCAAAAAGGAACTTTTCCAACATGTATGTCTCTGTGTGTGAGCACACATACCTTATATCTATGAACTGAAACCTCCGGAGTAACAAACAAAAAACCAGTAGAAGCTGTGGCCCAACTGCTCAGAAATATGACACCTTCTCTAAGATGGTGTCAGAGGGTGTCCTGTTTGGTGTTAGAACTCTTTTTTAAAGCTTTAAAAACCTTTCATTTAGATTACAGATATGAGAGGAATCCAGATTATCAAGCAAGGGGCTGTCCACAAACTCATCATTGACAACATGGGAGAGGACTCCGAAGGGAAGTATACTTTCAGAGCCAAAGGGGCCGAGAGTGAGGCCACCGTCAGCATTGCAGGTACAGGACTGTGTTTCTTCTTGGTGCAATCTACTTTGTCCTTTTTCGTGCCCGCCTCCCTCTTTAGCTTCTGTTCAGGCTTCCATCTCAAAGGCATTACTTGGCACATCAGCAATTGACCCAATAACTATGGTCTTTGCATTCTTTAGGAGCACATAAAAACCACTAACTGTTGCATTTGTCTTAAAATGCAGCTTCCTGAAAGTAGCAGCTTTTTATGTTTAGAGGAGTAGATTTCTACCTTTATGACAACAAAGATAAACCTGACAGGGGGCAAATTCAGTTTACCTCCTCAGAAGCCGAAGGGATGCCTGAATAAAAGATTCCCAGTAAACAAGGGTCGAGATTTCATATTGTTGCCCCACTTCTGTCTAGCAATTATGCAAAAGAAGCAGCATCGTAGAATATATATTACAAAAATAACAGTGATAATGCAGTTTCTCCATTTTGCATAATCTGCCGCAGGAGTTGCTGTTTTTCTTGATGTGGCGTTTGAATTGCCTGGGTACAGAAATTATTATTTCCCACCTCTCTCTGCCAAGTACTCCTTATTAAATTATTATTAAAATGTAGCCCAAGCTATCGGTCTATATCCAGAAGGGACCACTTGTTTTATCCGCTTTGCAGTAAAAGTAGGGCCATCTTCTCCCTATTAGTTAGGGAAGCAGCCCAATCTTTCTTAAATGCCAGCATTTATGAAAATCACAATACATTGTGTAAAATTCCCCCTTAATTAATTCTGCTTCTGTAGGCTATGAAGAGGGATATAATGGTTGGATGATACAGTGTCATTCTGCAGCTGCTAGAAATCCTGATAATCTCTCTTTCCCTCTGGCTTCTTATATTTTAGAATGTCTCTATTGTCTTAAGGACTAGAATTGTGTCTTTTCTTTCCAAGACCGAACACAGAAACTGAAATACCAAGCTCAAGCGTCTATATTTGTTCCGAGCATCTGGTAAAACAAATGGAATAAGCAAAGTATTTACAGCTCTGTTTCCATACCTAACATGAGGGTGTTGCATTGTGACAGCCTCCCAAAAGAGGTGAAGGTGCCTGAACAACATTTATCATTTCTAAATCTCTTCCAAGAACATCTTAACACTAGAATTTTACTGATGAAATACAGTATATCATGGCAAGAACCTAAACTGGTGAAAGCCAAACATTGAGACTTACCTATAGAGGAATGTTCCTCATAAGCATTTGGGACCATATTGGTTGTTGTGGGTTTTTCGGGCTCTTTGGCCACGTTCTGAAAGTTGTTCTTCCTAATGTTTCACCAGTCTCTGTGGCCGGCATCTTTAGAGGAACCATAATTTGGGACCATAATTTTCAGGTGTCATTTCTCACTTCTCTTCCCTGCCCCAGATCCTCCATGTATTGATCCATCTGTGTTAGAAGCTTTAGCAGCACACCCAGTGACTGTGAAAGCAGGGCAGACTGCTCACATCAAGGTGCCCTTCAAGGCCAAGCCCTTGCCCAAAGTCACCTGGTTCAAGGATGGCATTGAGATGACCGAAGAAGAAAGGGTGGAAATGGAAAGAACCAATGACCACGCAATCCTCACCATCAAGCGCTGTGTGAGGGAAGACAGTGGAGCCATTATGCTGAAGCTGAAAAACGACTGTGGGACAGTCAATGCTCATTTGCACCTCAATGTGATTGGTAGGTCCTGAATGACTCGTAAAGGCAACATCATTCTCAACTTTTTTTTTGTCACTTATCAGGTTCCAGGACCCCCTGTCAAACAAGGATATGACGCAAACAGATATCTTTCAGAAATTTCTCCCATTTTTCAGTCTGCATCCCCCTTCAAATGTGCCAGGGCTCTAAAGGCGGCCATGCTAACTGAGGGTAAGAACCACTGTGTCCAGTGGGGCTTACTTCCCATTAAATGCAGACTCAGTACCTTAAGAACAGTGAAAATGGATTGGAACTAGACTTAATCCTGCTTGTAGTGTTGCAGCTGAAATCAGTGGGATGTAAATTAATCACATTAAATCAAGGGGTTCTTAATAAGATTTCAGTGAGTTTCCTACAAGGATAACTAAATCTGGATCCAACCCAATGTATCATTCTCATGCTTTTTATAGTGAAGGCATGTCTCCTTTAAAAGTCTGGCCTTTTGTACTGTTATTTGGAAGTAAATCACACTGTATTCCATAGAGCTTATGGTCAGAACAATATGCATAGGAGTCCAGCCTTATTGTATGTTTGCAGCACATCGCCAACCATACTGAGCTTCATTTTGTTTTGGTCCATTTCTGAGCACACATGCTCAAACACATACACACAATCCTGTGCTCTGCACACATGCACATCCTCCTTAATACATTCCATAGGCCGTCATGAACAAAGGAGAGGGGCCTCGAGGTGAATTCATAATCTTTGCATTTGTGAGGGAAACAGCTGGGATTTGTTTTTGTTTTTTTTAATGCTAGCATATCAGGCTGCTTTAAATGTGATGTCAGGCTTATCAAATGCTGAACAAATTGTCTTCATGTGCAGTATCAGCTCAATGAAGATCTCTGATCTGGTTGTGTATATCAGTGACATGGTAGATCTTCATGCATAGGCACCAGTAACCTGGTTGAAACACGACTGCCAAGAGCATGCACAAAATGTCCCCCTGGCATATTGTTTGCTTGTTGTTTTCTTCACATGCTCAATGTAATATTTTGTCCAGTATCAAATGGTGTGTAGGTGTAATAGCACATACTAATCACCCCAATTATTTAAAAAAGAAAATAGTTTCTGACATGTTCTGCCTTCTCATTGCGCTCCCTATGCTTCAGATAAACCAAAGCCTCCACAAGGAAAAGTCGAATTTCTGGAAAGGACTGGGAAGTGTATTAAAATGAAATGGAAAGCCCCTAAAGACAACGGAGGCAAGAAAGTGACCCACTTCATTATTGAACGCAGGATGGCTGGGAAGAAATCCTGGATCAAAATTGGGGAAGTCGACAGCAAACTGACCACATTTGCCGCAGATAAAGTAGAAGAAGGGAAAGCCTACCAATTCCGGATCCTGGCTGTGAACTCAGAGGGTGCAAGTGAGCCACTAGAGACGGAAGAAGTCTTTGCTGGGGAACCTATTGGTAAGCACCAGACTCTCAGATCAGATTGCAATGTGGTTTGCATTGTTAACACCCAAGGCATCAGATTTGCCACTAGCCAGTGTTAAGGCTGGCCTCATGTTCAGATGGGACAGCAAACCAGGAGAATGGCTTAAATGGTCTGTTAAGAAGACGAAATTCCTAAAACCTGATTTGATAGTAAACACCCAAGTGATCTGCACATTTGCCAGGAATGAGCATTTACCTGGGATATGTTGACCGAGGGAGATAAATTGTAGAGATTTGCAGCATGTTATCCAGTTCACTAGTCTGGATCAGCTAAAATAAAGTGATTTGAATCATAGTATCTTTGGTCTATTTTGATGACTACATCTTCTCTCTGTATTACTCACTTATATGTTGGAAAGGAAATTATTAGGTAGGGGATCTGCTAGGATTTCTACAACTCCCCATGATAATGTAAACCAGAACAAACCTACAATACATAAATAACTCTTATGTCATGGAACAGATGCAGTTATATGCATCTATATAAATGATTATGTTGCCATAACTTAATATTGCATGATGATAGCAGCAGGAGGAGCAGTTTTTCAGAAATTAAACATTTCTAACATCTGTTCAGAAGCTCTCATGAAATACCTTTCATTGTCCTGAAGCCATGAGGGCCATAGAATAGGAGGAATCATAGAATCACAGAATATTTGTTTTGAAGAAATTTCCCATTTCTTCTTTTATTTGCTTTTGAAAATCTTTATTTTTTTAAAAAATATGTATTTAATCTCCATTGCTGAACTTTGCAAGATGTCTGTAATTGCAGTAATATTGGACTGTGGTCTGCAAAGGTGTTTGTAAGGATTTCTATTTCCTTTATTTCCTTAATCAAATTTGTCGAGATCCAGCAGGCATCAATTCCTGACCATCTTTTATATCTATTTGAGAAATGTGTATAATATCTTTGTGTCGGATATTTTGTTCTCCATCCATCTACAATATGTAATTCTTCTGCCAATTGTAAGAATATTTTTGGAATCATATTTCTTCTTTTTCCCCCCTCTTTTCTCCTTGTTCTGTAGAGGTATCTAGTTTTCTATCAAAGACTACATTAAAGTCCCCCATGATGCAATATTCCTGATAATCTTTGATAGGGAGTTCTTTTTTGTAAATATATGTAAAATATTTCTTGATTTTCATTTGATGCATATATTTTCACAATCAGTATTTTTTTCTGATTCTTTTTGTATTTCCACCATTAATATTCTTCCATCTTGTGATTCATAGACCAATTTAGGGTTTAATTCTTTCCTTATATAGATAGCCAATCCTCTTCCTTCCCCCCCCCCCCAGTCTGATGCTGTAAATTTCTCTCCATAGTCCAAGGGCAGTGTATAGTTTGCTTCTCCTCGGTAGCATGTGCCTCTCACTATGAGGGATGGTCTGAATGTTCTGTGCCAGAGGTCCTGTGGAGGCACAAACATCTGCTTCCTCTCCCACTCCCAATATCAAAAGCTCCTTCGGTTCTGCTTTTTATAGTTTGACAACAAAGGAGGTCACTACAAAATACTCACACCTGCAGTTTAGTATCTAAGTAGAAAAGCTTCCTCCTCTTATTATTATATCAGCAGAACTGCCTGTCTGACATTTTTGTGTTGGTGTCTATCACTGCTGAAGGTTTTTTTGCTTTAATCCTTGGTCAGTACATATACAGAAAAGCAACAAAGGATGAAAGGGAAAAAACTACCTCGGGTCTTGGAAAAGTTGTTTCTTTCAGTGGCACCTCCTATGAGCATCCCCCAGGAAGAGCTCCTCTTACACTCTTCTCCTGATGGTTATATTCTAAAACTCTTTTTCAGCATCCCCAGGACAAGCCTCTCAGCCTCAGGTTACTGACGTTACCAAAGATACGGTTACCATTACCTGGAATCCTCCACCGAAAGATGGAGGTGCCCCAATTCTAGGATACATTGTGGAGAGGAGGAAGAAAGGCAGCAACCTCTGGGTCCCAGTGTCTAAAGAACTAATTCAAGGTCAGCAATCTATTCCCACTCCCCCCCATGTTAATTCCCACCTTTGTGCAGAGTGAAATACTCATCTCAGATGGCAGAGAGTGGCTGAAATCCGTAGCAAGCTACAGCAAGAGTAGGCCAACTGACTCAGTGGACGTTACAGAGGACTTGATTCACCATAGTGATTCAGTGAGTCTACTTTTGTTGCAGTTCACTACTGGATTTCAGCAGTTTCCAGAATGTGCCATCTGGAAGAGAGAGCTGTTGGCCATGCAGTCTGCCTCTGCACCCCCCCCCCCCCCAGGGTTGTGTACAAGGGCCGCCAAAGCTTGCTTGCTTTCTTCTTTCTTCTTTGTCAGAATTGGAAAGCTACCACGGAAGTCTCTGTAGTAGCAGGCTGTGCCGTTGGCCACAAGATGGCAGCAAAAACCACCTCCTCCATTCTGCAATCCTGAGTTTTGTTTTGCTTTGCTATCTGTTTTGTTTCATTTTGTTAAATGCCTTTAAACAAGTTCTAAAAGGAGATTACTGCTTACACATTTTTTCTGTTCAGGAAACATTCTTGCTTAGTCATTTTGCAACATATTGTTTTAAAACCTTCTTTCTGTTTTGAGATACAAAATGCAAAGTGGATGGCTTACTGGAAGATACAGAATACGAGTTCCGTGTCATACCTGTGAACCGCGCAGGACCTGGACAGCCAAGCAGTGCTTCCAACTCAATTGTCACAAGAGATCCCATCAGTAGGTGTCTAATCTTAATTTATTCCTTGTGTTTAGCAGATAGTTTGTAAAAACACCCGGCTTCTCCTGATGAGTTATTGCTATCTCCATAATCAACGGAATTTCAAGATATAGCAAGGTTTCAGGATTGACATATGTGATGCTTTATAGAGAATAGGAGTGGCAGGTTCCTAATGGCAATGTAAAACAAGTGCACAGAAACGGCAGAAGGCAACAAGGTTGCTGACTGAACAGAATGCTGGCTATTAGCTCAAATTACACAGGCATCCTCTGGTACACATTGGACTACATGGGTGTTTATGGCTTTTTGGGAGTTGTAAAGGTAAAGGTAAAGGTTCCCCTTCACAATTTTTGTCCAGTCGTGTTCAACTCTAGGGGGCAGTGCTCATTCCCGTTTCCAAGCCATAGAACCAGTGTTTTGTCCAAAGACAATCTTCCGTGGTCACATGGCCAGTGCAACTTAGACACAGAACGCTGTTACATTCCCACCGAGGTGGTCCCTATTTATCTACTTGCATTTGGATGCTTTCGAACCGCTAGGTTGGCGGGAGTTTTGGGAGTTGTAGTCCAAGATATTTGCAGGGCAGATCAGGGAGGACCAGACTCGTCCTCCATGGCCATATATTTGCAATGTGTCCCTCAAACGTACAAACCAAGAGGTGGTCAAGTGACTCGCCAGGCCACTGGGGAGGAAAAATAGGGCCCTATTATGGTGAGATAACACCTCCTGGTCCTACCATGAAGTAGCTCAGCTGCAAGGCCACCATATTTTTCAAAAGGAGATGCATCTCAGATTGGAACCAAAAGAAAGGAGTGCTGGTAGTGTCACTGGTCATGAATACTGGCCCAAGTCAGGGTGATGGTACAATCACTACTGATGTTTTCTTCAATTCCAGAGCCTCCTGGACTGGTGAAGGATTTGCATGTAATTGATTCTTCCAACTCAAGCATTTCCTTAGCATGGCAGCAGCCAGATGAAGGTGATCCTCCTTCAGGATACATTCTGGAGATGCGAGCTGCAGACACCAAGGAATGGTCCAAGTGCAGCAAGATCCCAATATCTGGTAACAGCTACACCGTGGGAGGACTTCAGGAGAAGCAGAAATATTTCTTCCGGATTCGTGCAGTGAATGAAGCTGGAGTGGGAGAGCCCATTGAACTGAAGGAAGGGGTTTTCGCCATGCCCCCTCCAGGTAACAGCTGGGTGGTTCAGTACGCATAAAATACAATGTCAGAGTAATGGGGGGGGGGCTCTGCTGCTCTACAACATAATGGTATCACCTCTTTGGGTGGTTGCTGCTAACCTTCCCACTCAGACTTGGAATCTATTCCCCATATATCATGTGATTGCTGGGAAATAGCTCACACGATGCACCACACAAGCAATCCAAAATCTGGGCCACATGCCTCTGTGATCACACCCTAGATCTATGCCTTTCAGTACCTAGATGGGAGACTATTGATGGGAAAATATCTTAAGCTTGAGGGATGGAGAAAAGGAGGGACAGATGAAAGGTCTGTTGGATTTCTGTGTGGAAGCTGGCTGCCAGGAATAAATATCAAAGGCAATCTTAACTGAAGGGAAACTATTTGTTAAGGAAATTACATATCCGCCAGGCAGAAGAGGATGGGGTTTACTATAACATCCTTGGCTGTCTTTTTGGAAGAAAGGCAAGCTTTAAATAAAGTAAATAAATAAAATAAACAGTATGACTTTATGACGAAGCGTCAAGATAGATGTTAATGGGAAATGTTCATTCCCCGTTGTTCATCTTCTTCCACCCCTAGATGTAGATGCCCCAACGATCAGACAAGTCCACGTTGGCCTTCCAGAGACCAGTTACAAAACAAAGTGCATTAAACAAAATGTCTAGGAGAGGAAAATCATGTGCTCTGAGAAAGTAGTAAAGTGAGAAACTGAACCGGGATTTTTCATATTCTGGACCAACTTTGTCATCACTGATGAAAGCAGTTGGAGAAAGGCATGATTTTCCCCCCAGGATAACTGCCTGCCTAAATTGTGCTATTCATATTCAGGGTTGCTATACAGTGATGTATAGCTGGTGCCTTATGTGGGTGATGGGCAGAGGGCACAGCACACAGGCAGCCGAAGACTGGACTGACAGACAGAGCTAGGGGCAAAAGTGAATGTTTATATACACAATGGTGAACAGGGTGAATGGGCTGGCAACTAGACAAACATCTATAAAGCAGGAGGGGCCTTGACGGATACTTTGCTTTAATGAGGTAGCTAGGAGTGGGCAGGCCGGTGGTAGCCTGCATCTAAGATATGGCAGCTCCCACTTGCCCTGATGGACGCATCACTATTCCTGCTATGGCTGTGTTGAGATAAAAAGAGATAAGACCCTGGGAAAGAGTTCCTTGGTCTCCAGTGTCATGTCAAGGTGGTCCTGGCTGCTCGGTCACCTCTTCCCAAATGAGCTGAGCTGCATGTTCTTTGCAGCTGAAGGGGCATAGCAAGGAACCACAAGGCACAGGCTTGCCAACTGACAAATTGTTGGTATTGTTTATTTCTGTCTATTTCTCCTTCGTGTTGCTGGTGTGTCCTGTAGCTGCTCCAAAGTTTGATCTGAGCGCCAGACTGAAGAATCACATGGTTGTTCGTGCTGGGACTGCCCTCCGGATTCATGCCTTCTTTACTGTGAGTCACCCTTTGTACTTCATAATTGCTGCTTTCTCTATGGAGCAAATTATGTCTTATAATCTTGCCTTGCTGCGAAGACTTCGTAATGCCCCTCCACGCCATGATGTTCTTCTGAGGTTGGATGTGTGCACCACAGTTGAACTGAGGGTGGTAGGTGCTATGAATATTTGCATTACAATATCCACAAAGTATGTGGTGTCTGAGAGAGAGAAAGCATATGGGGCCAGGGAAGGGAAAGGGGTGTTCTCCACTCTGTTTGCCGCTCATCACAGTAGAACTGTCAGGAAATGTATGAGCAACTGGTTATGGAAGAACATGTTTTTAGCAGATTCCAGGCCCCGCAAACCCCCACCCCCACACTGGGAGCATGGTTGAAGACTCAAGAGGGCCTAAAAACCAATCTGTTGCAGCCCCAATCCACTCCTTTCTTACTCCTCCTCATTGCAGCTCCAACACTGAATAGGTAAATGATGCAGACGGTTTATTACCCCGCCCATCTGGCCTAAAAGATCACTCTAGGCGGCTTCCAGTATAATATAAACAATAAAATAATACAAAAAATTACAAAAACCATACTATAACATACACAATACAAAAATAGAGTAGAAAATAAATAAAGAGAGAATAAACAGAAAAATCAGGTATTGGCTGGAGGGAAGGCTTGAATGTATAGCCATGTTTTAATTGACTTTTAAAGATGCCCAGAGTGGGGGGTGCACGAATCTCAGGAGAGAGATTGTTCCAGAGGCGAGGAGCCACTGCCGAGAAGGCCCGGTTTCGTGTCTTTTCCTTCCGGGCCTCTCTCGGTGTCAGGTTCCTCAGCCTCACCTCCTGGCTCGCACAGGTGATCCAGGTAGATCTTGGTGGGAGCAGGCGTTCCACCAAATAATGAGGTCCTAAACCGTTTAGGGCCTTATAAGTGAGCATTAGAACTTTAAAGTCGATGTGGAAATGAATGGGCAGCCAATGCAGCATGGCCAGTGTGGGAGAAATATGCTGGTATTTTCTCACTCCACTGAGGAGCCTGGCCGCCACATTCTGCACCACTTGAATTTTCCGCATCAGCCTCAAAGGGCCGCAGCCGGGCAATCTGCCATAGGTGGAAAAAGGCAGTGTGGACTACCGACGCCACCTGTGTTTCCATGGTGAGCGTCGGGTCCAGATGTACCCCCAGGCTGCAGACCCTACTCTTCATGGCCAGGGTCACCCCCCAAATGTGAGAGTCACCCAAGCTGCCAGCCACGGGGCACCCACCCTCAGAACTTCCATCTTGTCCGGATTCAGCCTCAGCCCATTTTTCTGCATCCATTGCAGTACGGTCCCCAGGCAGCGCTGAAGAGACAGGATGGCATCACCTGCAGTTGGTGAAAAGGAGATGTAGAGCTGGGTGTCATCTGCATATTGATGACACAGTGCTCCACACCCCCTGATGACCCCATCCAGCGGCCTCATATAGATGTTAAACAGCATTGGGGAGATAATCGACCCCTGTGGGACCCCACAATTGAGACTCCATGGGGCCGAAACATTCTCCCCAAGCTGCACTCTCTGGGGACGGTCCTCCAAGAAGGAACAGAGCCAGGCAAGTGCCAAGCCACCAATCCCCAACTCAGAGAGCCTCCCCAGGAGGATACCATGGTCGACGGCATCAAAGGCCGCTGAGATGTCGAGGAGAACCAACAGAGACATTTTGCCCCTGTCGGTCTCCCTCAACAGGTCATCGTACAGGGCAACCAATGCCATCTCTGTACCATGGCGCGGCCTGAAGCCCGACTGAAACAAATCCAGGGCATCTGTTTCATCCAAGTGGGCCTGAAGCTGATCAGCCACCACCCTCTCCACCACTTTGCTCATGAAAGAAACATTGGTGACGGGCCTATAATTGCCAATTTTGTCCGCCGCCAAATTAGGTTTTTTTCTGGAGGTTCTGGAGCTGGTGGTGATCAGAGAGCAGGTCTCCTCTTCTGAGTGGAGTTTTCTCTGTGTCCTTGGAGCAGAGGACCTGATATGTCAGGGATGCTGAGCACACAGGCTGTATGCAGTCCTTTCCCCCCAGTTATGTAGCCTCCACCCTTTTCCCACCACAGTAAATCGCTGACCAGCTGTTCTGCAAAAAAAAAATAAATAAACACTTCTATAGTGATCTGGACATTGATTGCTGGATGAGTAGGAGATAGTCCTTGTTAGGTTTAAGCAGGGAAATACATTCTTTCCAGTAAGAACTAGATTGGGGGCTACATGCAGCATTCTATTACACACTCTCTCTCTCACACACACACACACACACACACACACACACATATACACACCAGCAATCCTTATACCAACTGCTCTTTCTTTGCTGCTAGCATTGCAGTATAAGAGTGTATGAGGATCTCTGGGCAGGGGACTTTTGACAGTGGGGGTCACAGTTAAAGTCTCGGGAGCACAAGTTATGCACTCCTGCTGCTTTGTCCCATGCTGCTGTCCTCCTCATGAACAATTACCCCTTGCTTCCAGGCTCCTATGCATTACAGGAAGGAAGCCGTGTTTGGTGTTAACAGCAGTAGTGTGCATGTGTGAGTGAAAGAGAGAGGGTTATTTCTAAATACTGTGGCATTGGGGAAAATATCAAAAAGAACCCTTCCCTGTGTGCTAAGGTCTAGATCCTGATTAACCCAGCATTATCAGGCTTGTTTGTTTTTTAGTGGAGAGGGAATCTTAAATAGGCTCAGATAGTTAATGTAATGTGTGGTTTGGTTTAAAGAGAGCACACACAAAGCCTAGCCACACTAGAAATAATCACAACGGCAGAGGAAGCATTTTGAACGTGGCTGATTTTTCATTAAAGTAATCACAATAATGCAAAATAATGCCGATTTGGGAGGCCAGACTAATCAGGGCTTTATGAACTCTGTAATCTCCTTCCCTGTATTCAAATCCATGCCACAAAGCTTTATCAAAAGGGATCAGGTGGTATTACTCCCAGTGGTTCACTTGATGGAGATTAATTAAGATTCTTAAAGTTTTCTCTAGATAGTTTGGATGATTATGAAGTTAATCCAAGATTCCTTTTGTGCATATGTCTCTTCGTGGGTGTTGTTCCTTTGTCTCGGATGCTTGTACAGAAACATAGGTCTGGAAGGAGGAACTTAGCAAGAAAAGCAATCCACAGCCCTTCCTTCTCGGAGATCTCTTTGTCGCAGAGATCACAAAGATCCTTCCTCTGGCAGCTTTTAGGGTTGACAGGCAATAACAGTTGCCCTGGTCCCCTTTCAAACCAAGGTAGCCCACCCTTGGCTGTTGAATGAAAGAACTGTACAAGCAGGCAGTTTAAGTCTGTTCCTTCTCTGCTAGGTGAGAAGGAAGGAACCAGGGAGTAAGAAAGCGGTGTCCCAGAGGGAGAGAGAGAAAGAAAGAAGGAAGGAAGGGGTTGTCAGAGAAATGAAAGGGGAGACCCACACATGTTGGCTTAGGCCCAGCCAGCCCCTGACTTGCACACTCTTACCTTTGCCCTGCAGCCTGTCACAAGAGTTCCTTTTGAGCAGTTGTTTCTCATCATCTCTGCTCCAAAACTAACTTCTAAGGGGAGAAATGGTTTCTCATTTCCCATTTCTTTGTGCTTCTTCATCTCCCCCCACTTTTGTCAACTGAAGGGAACAGTATTTCAAGAGTGTCATGGAGCAGATGGGCAAGAGTCATATGTGAAGAGCTGCATGCCTGTGTCTCTGCTTAGTTTCTATTTATTTTTTTGTTTGAATCATTTGTAGGCCACCTTTCTCCCCGTGAGGCAGCTCACCATCTTAAAAGCAAGTCACGCCAAAATCACGATAAATGACCATTCTAGCTTGGTTGTGTTTTGTTTCTGGCAGGGCTCCCCTCCTCCGAATGTGGTGTGGCAAAAGGATGGTGTTCCTACAAGAGGCAGGGAGAGCATCACGAAAGGCAAGAACAACTCTGAGTTTCTCATCCACAGCACCAAGCGCCTTGACTCTGGATGCTACCGTATCGTGCTCACCAATGACTATGGACAAGCCCACTATGACATCCATGTGCGAGTGACAGGTAAGGTAAAGGTAAAGGTTCCCCTTGACAGGAACAAGAGTGCATTAAAAATCTGGGGGGAGTTGAGCTTGTGAAAATGAAACTGCGCATCATTACAGCCGTCTGTTGAAGACATGAGAGTAGCACTGAGTCCATCGTTCACATGAATCCCAAAGTCTGTATCGGGGCCAGATTTTTCCCCCATTTTTCCTTCTAGTGGGCTGCAAATGAGAACTTCTAAGCAAAACCTTCCCAGGCTGTAAACCAGAGCTCCCCTCCCATGCAAAATCTTCCAAAACTCTATATAGTTTCAAGTATCTGAACACTGGGCTGAGATAACATCAGACACTCACAGAATGAATGAAGCCACATTCAATCTAAGGGACCAGAGGGAATGCATCATTACTTTAGAGAACTAAGGTTTCCTTTAGGGCGTCCTGTGTCATTACATATAGAAGAATCGTGTCTGGGAAGAGAACGTGCAGCCATTTGGAATTTGTTTGTGACTTTTCCAAAACAGATACCTGCGCTCTTCTCTTGATACTGAGAGCTGTTGTCCAGTTATGGGGAAATATGTAGTTTTGTAAATTAATTATTATTTTCAGTTGAGTTCATTACATTTTTATTAAGGTATCTGAAAAAAATATAGTTATAAAGAAAGAAAAATGTGCCTGGCCTTTAGGTAATGTGCACAGATACCGTATTAAGATTATTATGTGAGAAAAGGGGAAGGATTCAGTTTGGTGCCTCTTGTTCAACTCATGGGAAATATAGATGTTCTCTTTCAAATCATTGTTATGGGCCAATTAAAGGAAGTAATCCAGCAGTCTATTGGCAAACTGGGTATTTGCTTTAATTAGTATTTTCCACCTTCAGCTATTGTTCTGTGCTCTGGTGGGTTTTATGACATGGCGTAGCAGTTTCCCCTGCTGCTGGGGGGGGGGGGGGAATCTACTAATGAGCCATGGATGATTGTGTAGAAAAGGAGCTAATGCAGGAGACTGATGATTAATTGAACTTCTCAATTGAGTGTTGCACTAAGATGTCTGAATGTACAAAGCACATTGTAAGATAATATAGTTGTCTTCTTTGTGGGAAGGAACTACTGTAGGTGACCGTTTGCTCCCCTCTGTGGCATAGACTCCAAACTTGAGCCGCCATGGACATACAGATGAAATATCGACCATTTTTTCACTGCTTCCAAAATAAAAGACGGACCTCGACAGAGAGAAATGAAGCGTTAACCCTTAATCCCTATTTTTGCCTTAGATTTTCCCAGGCCACCGACTAACCTGAACCTGTATGAGGAAGTCCCCAACACCGTCACACTGAAATGGGATCACTCCCCGGATGTGAAGGAGGATGGGGGTGCCCATTACGTCATCTTGAAACGGGATAGTAGCACTGCTACTTGGTTCACAGCAGCAGAGAAAGTGTACAGTAACAAGTACACGGTCACAGGCCTGCTTCCAGGCAGGAAGTATTTCTTCCGGGTCATTGCCCGCAATGATATTGGTGACAGTGATCCACTTGATTCAAAGGATTCCTGGCATATCAACAAAGACAAAGGTAAGGAGGTATCTCAGCGTGAGCAACCTGAACCCCAGCAGTGCTTTCCTTCAGTCTTAATGGATCCTTGTTCAGTTTGCAATTCTGGAGCTAGACTATACCTTTCAAAATAATGGCAAGAAGAGATGTTTCTAAAGCTTGGAATTAGCAGGTTTGGAATAAGAATTCATCTACCTTGGAAACATTGAGCATACTTTGATTTGACAGTCATTTCCTTTAGAAGATTTTCTCCATCTCATAATACAAAACAGGATTCGGCAATTGGGCCAGGTAGTGTCTTATTCTCAATGAAACTTCTAAAAACTGTCACTGACCATTGTGATTTTATTTGTTTGTTTGTTTGTTTATTGAATTTGTACCCTACCCATTTAGTCAACTGACTACTCTGCTTTGTAGACTCATGAGCCAAAGCTCTTCCTGCTATCCACTTACTTTTGATTAAACTCTCATTGGTTCCCTTCATGAAGCAAGACTTGGTTCTGTATTCAGAACAAAGGAGAAATAGTAGCTGAGGAATGCAGATAAGCATATCACTGTGTCAAAATAATACAATACTCTGGAAAGCCATTTACTAATTTGGGAGGCATCAATATATACATTATGAGCAGTAGCTAATGCACCTTAAGCTCCCTAGAAAACAATATAAAAAAGTAGTTTGTCTCCAGATGTCATGTCATATTGAAACTTTTCTCAATGAAGTTCAGTTATATAACCATAAAAAGGAAAAATATGTTTGTCCTCCTTCCTTCCTTCCTTCCTTCCTTCCTTCCTTCCTTCCTTCCTTCCTTCCTTCCTTCCTTCCTTCCTTCCTTCCTTCCTTCCTTCCTTCCTTCCTTCCTTCCTTCCTTCCTTCCTTCCTCCCTCCCTCCCTCCCTCCCTTCCTTCCTTCCTTCCTTCAATTTCTATACCACCCCATTAAGTGCAAAATCACTATTCTTTATTTGATCCAAAGCTCCTCAGAAGGCAGAATGTTTTAAAACATAGAGCTGGACTTTTTCCTCCCACCTTCCCTCCAGCATCCCCCTCCACAGCCTAAATATGGTTTGATGGGGTGTCTGAGACATTTCACCACAGTGCATTTCCCAAATTTGGTGAGGGTATTCTGTGACCTCACTACACCTCCAACAGTCCTGTGACCTTACTGCCTTTCCAAGATTATATGAGTATATTCCAGAACAATACAAGGACAATAAAAAAGAAAGATGAGATCAGCCAAAGACAGCTTCACTCACACTAGATAAGCACATGACTATGGAGTTCTGGAATGATTTTTATCCTGTCTCATGCTGTAACTTACCCAAGCAGATCTCAGATATCTTGTTTCCTAAATGAGAATTGGAGACAAATAGGATACAAGCATTTGTGATAATCAAAAACTGGTGCAGCCTTTAAGACATTACTTGCCTTCAAGTCATAACAGAATAGTCACAATTAGACATGGGGACGAATATAAAAACAAATCAGAATATTCGTTAAATATCTCTGATTCATCAGATATTCGCTGCTTCATATTCTTGAAGTCCAGAGACCACAACAAATACGAAGCAATGAATATAACTGTTTTATATTCATCCCTTCATTACCTATCTGCTTATGCCCCCACAGATCAGCTGTTTTTCAGAAGCATAAGCAGAGAGGGAATCCCACATCTGGGGCAGTGGGGGCTGACTTGGTTCCCCTTTCCTCCTCTTCCTATGCCTGTGCAGCATAAAAGAGGAGGGAAGAGATCAAAAGGATCTACCAGCCGCTGCGGGATCACTTTGATCCCTGCTTTCCCCCTTCTTGCTAAGCCCCGGGGGGCTTAGCAAAAGGTGTGGGAAAGGGAGCAAAGTGCTGTGGGATCACTTTGATCCCTGCTTTCCCTCCACTTGGCGGAAAGCAAAAAAAAAAAGACCCAATAAATGATGAATTGCTTTGTTGTTCCTCAGGGCACGGGGGGGGGGAATTTGGGGTTCATGATGAAGCACCATTTTGGCAGTTTGTCCCCATCTCTAGTCACAATTATAAGACCATGATCATGTCAAGCACTCAGGACTGATATATCAGTATATACCATATTTTTCTGTGTATAAGACGCCCCCCACTTTTCTAATCCAAAATTAAGAAATCTAAGTGGGGCTTAGCAAGTGTAGGGGGAAAGGGATCAAAGCGCTTCAGGATCACTTTGATCCCTGCTTTCCCCTCCACTTGTTTTTGTTCTCTCCTCAGCTTACTTCCATGTATAAGAGGACCCTCAATTTTTAGTCTAAAGATTTTAGACAAAAGTATAGTCTTATATATGGAAAATATGGTAATTGAAACATTCCCAGACCAACATGGCTGACTGAATGATTTATTGCATTTACATCCTGTCTTTCCTCCAGTGAGCTCAAGGCAACACACGTGGCTCTCCTGATCGCCATTTCCTCACAACCACCCTGTGAAGTAAGCCTGAAAGGTACTGGCCCAAGGTCACCCTTTCAGGACTTCCTGAGGCCTTGTACCTAAATCTCCTAAGTCACAATTCAGCACTCCAACCACCACTCCACATTGGCTGAGGATGTTCCCTTGACTGAACACTTTTTGAAGATGTATTGACCATCCTGTTTTGTCCACAGAGACCTTCCATGCCAATATCAAGGAATATCAAAAGCGAGACTGGCGCCAGGCCCCCCACTTCATCACCCCACTGAAGAACCATGCAGTGTGCCGGGGCCAAGACTGTACCATGAGCTGTGCTTTCTTGGGGAAACCCCGCCCTGTGGTTACCTTGTACAAGGGTAACGTCAACATCACAGCCAATTCTAAATTCTGGTACAATTCCAGCAGTGGTGTCTGCACGGTGATGATCCCCACTTGCACAGCCAAGGACAGTGGAGAGTACTCCATATTAATTGAGAATGAGCTTGGGCAGGACAAATGCAGCTGCACATTGACTGTGTATGGTGAGTTGAACTCCTTCCTTGGTGAGGGTTGACGTTTCTCATAACTATAACATTTTTTAGCAGGTAACAGCTACAATCAGCCAAATGATATAGGTTTCTGTGTTCAGATAACTAACTCTATTCAAGCTGGCACATTTTTTATACCAGCCCAAGAAACAATATGGAATAGCATTTTTGTTGGTTTCCTGGTGGATGGCCTCAAGTACACTAGGAAATTCACCTTGCTTTGTCTTAGGATTTGTCTACAGGAAAACAGACTTGTAATTATCCCCTAAAGGAGTGTAATTCAGCCTTTTTAACCTCCAATTAACTTTGGTAAATATAAAAGTCTCATGCCCCTTTCTGATCTGCCTTCCGCAACAATTTGGTCTGATACCTGATGCATTGTGATCAAGGTTCCCTCTAAGGTGCACACCTGCATGTGCGCAACTCTGCCCTCCTCTGCACAGGGCTCCTCCTCCTCTGCACACCCACAGTGATAGCTTTCAGTCCCATTGGTTCCAGTGGTGGTCGCACACGCAGGGGGCTGACACTCAACCAGTGGGGCTGAAAATTAGAAGGAATGATGATTGTGACTAGATACAAATCATAGTGTTTGTAAATGTAGGAGAATATTTATTCTGATCACCAGAATGATGATCACCTGACATTCCAAGCTACACTAAAAAGACATATTCTGCTAGTTTAGCATTACTGCTCTGGTGGAACACGATTTCTTCCAAGCCTTCTGTTTAAAATGATTTTGAATCAAATGGATACGGCATCAGTAGTGAAAGCTGGGTTATTCAGTTTCACTTTTGATCATCTGGGGCTTTTGCTTCCTCACAACTAGGTGGAAGAACCAGTGTTTGCTTGCAGTTCCAGTCTGATATTATCTGAACAACTGAGAAAATTATTTAATGTCTGCTCTTAGTCTGCGTTCTGTTGGCCTTTCAAAAAACAAATAAATAAATTACAAGGTAGAAAAGGACATCTAATTAAATAATTCTAAGCTATTAAATGTCTTGGACCCACAGGAATAAATCTTCAAACAGGAAATTCAAATAACTTATTTGTTTGGTGCTCAGTTCACTGTGCCAGTGATATTAATCCCATTGATGGAGTTAATCAGTGCAGTTCTGTGCATCATACTCAGATGTATGTAAGCCCCACTAAGTCCAGTGGAACTTACTGTCAGGATTGCAGACTTCACTGCACGTCTTATGTACTATAAGGTGTCTTGGACTGCTGTGTTATGAGCCTGACAGACAACCAGATGCTAAATGACTGCATAATAATAACCAGAAGACTGTATGATGATAAACTCAGCCATCTCAAACATGGGAATCCCTCTTGTGATTACGACCTTCCAAAATTGACTTGCCTTTCTAAAAGCCCTGCATATTTGGAACACAGAAGTCAATATTCAACTCACCTCATGACTTGCATTTTAAGTAATCTAAATTTGGCCACAAGTGAGGCAGGATGGCCTTTATTATCCCATGCCTTTGCATCCTGGAACAAAAATTGGCAGGAAAAAAGAGTGACAAAAGGGAGGAGACTCCATTGCATCTCCCATTCAGTTAGGGCTATTTGGCATACATGGGAAGTCTCCATCAGATGTAGCACGTTCCACTGCTCCATCATTGTGCAGGAAAAGTCATTCGTGGCTTCCATGAAGATCTTCAGTAGTCCTTGCACAATATTGCACAATAGCCTAAGGACCCTGGTACCCTTGAACATCTTCTGATGTTTCCCATAGTTACTGTTTTTAGAAGGTGACACGATGAGTCTGAAATCAGAGGCAAGGCTTTGGGATTACATTATTCCCCAATGTCCTCTCCTGCTCTAGTAATCTTGATAGGAGCAGTGCGTGCCTGTCCTGAGATTTTGACCTAGCAACCTGAAATAGAAATTTCCAAGAGCTCAGAAATAAACACTGCGCCATTTGTTAATATTTTATGAACTTTCTTTTTTAGACAAAGATGATAAAAGCCTTCTGGATTCAGTGACTGAAAGCCTGCAGAAGTCCAAGCACCTCTGGTGAACGGCGCACACAGAAACCCATTCTGACTACAGCTTGGCTTTCTCAGTAGTTCAGCGGTTCCAATTTTGCTGTGCGTGGCTTGAGCTTGGTATCATTAATTTAAATGAGACGTTGGTGCTTAGTCTCTTAACCTTGAATCTCTCATAGGGACATTTGTTTTGCCTTTAGAGCACTGAAGGACAGAAGTATGGGAAAAACAATATTGCTAATATGTAAGGCCCCTAACCATGGAAATAAAACAAGAGCCAAACATAGCTTTCTGTTTACTGTTTCTCTTCCACCTAAATCCAGTATTGGGTCATTAATTCATGTCAAGGTCAATAAAAGAGAGATGGGGACCAATCATCAATTCTTTCATTTTAGCCCGTTTTCATTAGCACACACCTCACATATGTTGAAAACTCTAGTAGGGTGACTGGGTGAGAGATTCTGGGAGCTGTAGGCTAAAAAAAAGTAACTCTTACAAGCTCTGCCACTTAGTGTCCAGGTATCTCATTATAGGTTTTATTGGGCACCCAAAAACCATTTGATGTGAACAAATAAAGGAACAGAAGTCTCCTTCAACAAAATAAAGTTGCTGTCCATGGTAGCCACATCAAGAGGTAGCAATATCCAGAACAAACTCTCTCTTCCCCCGCCCTCGACAAAGACGTTTTAAAAGTTGTTCAAGTTCATATGACACCTACATGCAGCCATTCTCACCTTTGCTCTATTAAACATGTATCAGCTGAGATTGAACTAGAGAAGCCTGTTGGTCTCCAGTGTCTGCCAGGGTCACCTCTGACCATCTCCTTAATCCTATTCAATGTACACCCTTCTTTCCTTTTAGCTACCCGATATGAAACTTTTAGATCAGAAACTAATATTAGAAGTCATCTTTGGCTGTGAGAGGGAAGTTCCTAACCCATATGAGCACCTGAATCTCACAGCACAAGCTTCTCTCACCTCCAGGTCTATGCAGATGAGTTTGGTTTGTTCAGTGATTCATCTTAAATCACAGGATGCCTTTGAAATATGATTTCACAAAAGGAGAAAGACTGCCCTGGTCACCTCTCTGCAACATTGATGTGATTTCAGTTCTAATTAGGGCTATCTCTGCCATCTGTTATTACCTTAGACTGTTCTTTATATAATGAGTGTTTTAAAGCATGCCTTTTGCTTGACCTGAATTGGTGAAACAATGGTTGAGCTACAGCTGTTTTTACAATGTATAGCTTGAAATAGCAGGCTAGACAGCTGCGTGGTTTAGGTATCTGGCTGCAGAAACAGAAGATGGGGATTTGATTTCCCACTGCAAGTAGAGACAGCTTGTGTCCCAGGGCATCCCCAGAAGGAATGGTAAACCACTTCTGTGTATTCCCTACCTCAACATTTTTGAAAAGGATTGCCATAAGTCTCAAGCTTGGCTTAACATGAACTTTCCACACTCCAAAGGGAAAGGGTATTGCTTGACACACTGATCTTTTATCAGTTTTAAGTGCGAAAATAAACTACTGCAGCTGGAGAAAAATTAGTATCAAAGACTTCACCCCAATACCAATTTGTTAAATTTAACTGGTGGATTGAGCCAAGTGAAATTCTTGGTATCTTTGGCTTAGTATGTTTCAGGCATATCATCATCATCATCATCATCATCATCATCATCATCATCATCATAGAACCACAGAGGTGGAAAGGACCCTATGGATCATTGAGTCCAGCCCCTGTCAAAGGCACAGTAAAAAAATTTATATCACTTATGATATCACTTTGATATCAGTTATGTTAGAAATAAATTGGGCATGTTTAGCCTTGAGAAAAGCAGATGGAGGGGAGACGTGATACCATTCTTCAAGTACTTGAAAGATTGTCATTCAGAGGAGGGGCAAGATCTGTTCTCCATCATACAAGAGTGCAGGACACGCAACAATGGGCTGAAGTTACAAGAAGCCAGATTTCGGTTGAATATCAGGGAAACCTCCCTAACTGTTAGAGCAATATGACAGTGGAACAAATTACCTCAGTAGATGGTGAGCACTCCAACTTGGAAGTGTTCAAGAGAAAATGAGACAGCCATCTGTCAGATATACTTTGATTTTGATTCCTGCACTAAGCAAGGAGTTGAAATCAGTGGCTTTACTCGTCTGTTCCAACTCCAGTGGTCCCCAACTTTGGGCCTCCAGATGTTCTTGGACTACAGCTCCCAGAAGCCTTCATCGCCACCTATACAGGCCGGGATTTCTGGGAGCTGAAGTCCAAGTACATCTGGAGGCCCAAAGTTGGGGACCACTGCATTAGTCTATGATTCTGTAATTCTATGAGGAAAGTAGCCACAGTTTCTAAGAATGTACCACTGAAATTTTAAAACCACTTTTATCAAATCGATGTCTGAATGAATCCACACTGATGAGTTATGATTATTACCAATAAATAAATTGATTTTGAAACATTTAGCCTTGGTCCATTAGAAGATCTCATGAAGTTTGTATCTCTTGAGTCCAGTTCATTTCACTGTTCATTACACTGCACTGAATACTTCCATGGCAACATATGGTGCATGTTGCAAAGGAGCACAACTAAATGTCAATCATGAAGACTGCTTTCTAACAGAGACTGGTTGGCTTTCTGGCCCTCCCTACTAATGTCTAATGCTCAGTTCCCAATGAGATTAGCTTTTAATCAGGTGCCAAAGAAAAAGAGATCCATACTGGCAGTGATTTTGCTGCAGCTTGCTCTGTTTGGCTTTCAAGGGAGCTAAATGCTACACTCTTGTTTTTACATTCTGAAGTTTTCTGCACTAACTAAACAACCATAACAGTGTAAAGTATTTAACCCAGATTGAAAAGAGTATGAGGGCTATTACAGTTCATCTTGCTCAATTCCATAGTCAACTCAGGTTTCTCAATATGGCATTGCAACTGCAGATTTCTGATTATAGTGCTGTCCAGCTTCTAATAAAGAATCTTTCCAGTGCCATTTTTAAGCTGTTTATCCAGGATGTTTCCCCCAATGCTTGAGGGCAATCTGCTTCTGTAATGTTTTTGCCCGTTGCTTCGCTAGTTGTGAAGCAACAAAGAAAATGTCTATTCCATCTTCTGCATGGCAACCTTTCAGATGCTGGGAGACGTTTACCCCTTAATATCCTCTTCCCATATTAAACATACCCAGTCCATTCAATCGTTGCTCACAGAATGTGGCTTCCCTATTAAAACTAGGCTTCTCCCGCCTCTGGTTTTGGCAGTAATATGGCACAATCAAGCAACAACAAATATGCTGTCTTTTTAATCAGTACCACTTTTATTCTGGAGTATTCTTTTATGCATATACAGTGTTCTACACTTAGAAGAAATATAGGAAACAGAACATTTTCTAAACTGAATAGAAAAAAAATAAACTCAAAATGAACAATGGCAGCATTCACATTGCATTTGCT
The DNA here is from genome assembly GCF_051106095.1 of Pogona vitticeps. NCBI lineage: Eukaryota > Metazoa > Chordata > Lepidosauria > Squamata > Agamidae > Pogona > Pogona vitticeps. The sequence goes on from NC_135783.1 coordinate 259,107,988, forward strand.
TCTGAGTTTGTATTAATTTAGTTTGGCCTTTGAAATTTATAGGCCTTATATTATTTTGTAGTTCGTAAATGGCTGAATTCTCTCAAAAAGGACTGGCTCCACGTTTGTATAGTGATGAAACATTGCTAGCAAGTAAAAAGAAAAAGAAGACAAAATTGCAACCCACAAATTCTCCAAATTCTGGGTAAAATGATACAAACGCATCCCACACAACCTGAAGGACAGCACTGAACACAAATGGAAAAGAACAGTACCATATCCAAATTTTCTAATTCATTCCCTTCTTACCCTACTACCACCACTGTGTGTTATTCCAGGCCTGATTTCTGTTACTAACGCTGATGACGTTTGTCAAGGCAATTGGGATTACAAACCTACAAAGCCATCACCGGAGTTCCTGTGTGAAGACACAAGACAGCCTTTAAAAAATCTTGTCAGTCCGAGCTTTTTGTAAATGTACTCTGCTCTCCAATTTACTCAAACCAGCCCAAAACAGCCAGAGTCATCTTCTCTGACTGCAGTCAAAAGTGCAGAACACTAGCAGATAGCTGAAAATATGTAGTCTACTGTCATGTATCAGAGTCTATGGACTTTAATCCAACACAGGTATTAGGAGTTTAAATAGGACCACAGCTTCTCCTGCTTCCAACCTTTTAGGGCAGGGGTAAGGAAAGAGCGGCAAATGTTAGAGCACTTTGAATATTAAGCAATTTTATTTCACTTTGAGCTTTTGTGGACCCAAATCCAATTCTGTCTGAAGGAATGGATTTTGATCTGTGAATGTTCACACTGAAATAAAACTGTTATTCTTTAAAGTGCTACAAGGATGCACTCTTTTCTTGAAACTATGTAAACTCTGTATATTGCTGGCAAATCTGCCTGTGTTGCTGCATAACGTGAAAGAGCCTACTGTTAATTTTGTGTCATTAAAATAAACAAAACTCTGAACTATTTCTATAGTGATTTCCAAGCCAAAAACCCCTCATACCTGCTGTTTTGCATTGGATTTCACCTTTTGTTTATCAAGACTCTCACAAAACATGAACCATGTTTTTTATCTTACTGTGAAATGGAATCTTTGCACAACTGCAGGATATCTTCAGTACGGTTGTTCTTTATGACAATGCTGGACATGACACAATTCAGCTTTGATATCCCACCGATCTAAAGTGGTAAGCACATGTTCAGTTCTCATAGTGCCTGTCAGGATCGTGCCCTTAATATTTTTAACCAATCAGTAAACAAGCAAAAACACAGAAAACCGGGGGGGGGGGGATATCACAAAGTACAATGCAGTGAATAAATGGGGTTTTAAGAAAGAACAAGCTGGCTGGATAGCTCAATTGTTTAGATATCTGGCTGCAAAGCCTGAAGTTGGGAGTTCAGTTGCCCACTGTACCTCCCTGGAGAAGAGCCAGCGTGTGTGTCTCTGGGCAAACTGCACGGTCCCATGTCACCCTAAAAGAAAGGAATGGCCAACCACTCAGTATTCTCGACCTAGAAAACCCTGGAAAGGGTTGCCATATGTTGGAATTGACTTAAGGGCACACAATTATTAAGTAAGCACAAGAACACCAGTGTTTTATATGCACATCATACACAAATGATTTGACAGCAGCCACATGCAAAGGCAGTACAAATCTTGCAGAGTATTCCAGTGTAAGTAAGCTCTAACCAAAGCAGATGTCTGAGATGTTACATTTGCCTGCACCACCTGCATATTAGGGCTAAGTGCTTTTTCCTTTCCATTGTTAATTTGCGTTTTTCTTCTTCTGGGGTTTTGCAGGGGAAAACCCCAGTTTTCCACATAGAACAATGGGAGTTACAACTCATGACCACCGCATGAAAAAAAAAATCCAGTTTTTCTGTAACAAAGTGGTATTTACGAATGTTTCTCTGCAAAAACATATGTGCAAGCTGCTAAAAATTATTTTAATACTGCTTGTGTGCATACCTCCTCCAGGAAAGGGAAGCGGATAATGTACATTAATTGTCCCTCACACTGCCCCGTGAGCTGGGTAGAAAAGCATTATTACTAAATGAATACATGCAGCGAACCAGTTAAATTGCTGGTATAAACCAATATAGCTCCTCCAGCTATTAAGGGAACTCCTTGGATTTAATGAAGCTGTGCATTTGGTGCCTAAATATCTGAACCCAGCAGGCAAGGCCTGGGTGCAAGAGCAGATGTACACACGAAGTATACACCTGCGTTCCTACCACCATTTTTTCTGCAGAGCTCAAGTCGCACTCAAATAATTGAATGCCTGGGGGAGATCAGAATCACCAGCTGTAATGCATGTTGCTCATGCATGGAGCCAAAGTGCTTCCACAATTTACCAAAGGCAACAAAACAAGTCAAAGATGGACTTGCAGCTCCTGGGCAGAATCATGTTACAGAAATGCAGGGTGTAATGCCTTCTGCAGGATCTCTGGTTTGCAGCTGCATGAACCAGAGATTGCCCTGTTGAAAGCAATGGGGCTTCTGTGTGTACACGTGGGGGAGCAAATAACCCCTTGCCCAAACGCTCAGAAAAAAATAATGTGCAGCAGACCATGCATCTACTGCTAAAACTAGAAAGCAATCTGCCATTTTTGACAGGGATCTCTTACCCTTTCATCATTAGTAAAAAAGAAAGGAAAGAAAAAAGCCCACCCAGGATCCTGATATCCATGCCCCAAGAAGCATGCCATGCAGACACACCCTTGGACTAGCATTGCTACCATTGAACATATACAACTCTACTACTGCTGATACCCTAATTAAAAGGAAGAGCAATGAGAGGGGGGCCTACAGTTTGTTGCCCTTAGTCCAAGCAGACCACTTGATAGTGTGTATTTGGCAGTGAAGACTGCCATTTGCACATCCTATAGGGCTAAATAAAAGATGTCACTCTGCATTCAGAAACTGGCTTTTGGAATAATATTAAGTTTTTGTTTACTAGATGTTAGGACCAAAATGGAATGAATCACATAGTGAATATTTGTGCACTGTTCTCCATGAAACCCAAATCCAAGACTATCTATAGCTAGTAATGTCAGGAGTAAAGGATGAGTGTTGAAACCATGGTGACAAAATTGAGCTAGGAGAAAAATGGTCACTCATTTATTTCAACTCTGCAGCAGGTAAATGAGGGAAAATAGCAAGATACTTCAAAATAATGACCCATCTGACTTAAAATCCTTGGCTTTAAAAGGTGAGAGCTTATTTAAAATAGCTAAAACCCTAATCAATTTTTGTCAAACAAATGTACCCAATAACATCTCTAAAGATGCAGGAAATGCATCTGGGCCAATGGAAGATGAAACCTTGCAGACAAATTAAGTAATGTGCAAAAACAAGTCTTTTATTTAGGACTTTCTTCCAAGAAGGAAAAAAAAGAATCATCAACCAAAATTTTTACTCAAAGCAAATGAATGCTCTGAATGCTTATCAATGACTCAACAGTAATCTATTATGTGGAAATAAAACAACAGCACATATGGGAGACTATCTGAGAAATCTATATGTAAGTGTGCACATGCCAATGCATGTGCGCTTTTAAAATGAAGTGCCTTTCTTTCAATGAATTACTCAGGGACTGTACAGTGACAGCTCATTTGAACTCGCCATCTGCTACCAGCTAATTGCTTTTCCAAGTCATTTCAAGAGAATGATAACTTGCAAAGCATATTTAAGTAAGACAGAGCAATCTTCACAAGCAGCTTCCTAACTTCCTTGCTACCCATGCACCTAACCTGGGAGGGGAAAGCACCAAATGTGAGCATTTATTCCAGACTAGGAGGACATCTGCAAAAACTGCAGGCACAAGATTGCAGGGGGCACCCGACAGCTCGACAGCAAGGTGAAGTTCATGGTGGGGCCAGCAGATAAGCACGATAGATAGAGGAAGACACCAAAATGCTAAATCCTCTTACTGCCATTTCACCCTAACCAGACATAGAATTTCTCACATGAATGAAATGCTGATAACATTATGCAACAGCATTAAAACTGAGAGATTATGCATCTTTAGTGTTATTTTAAACCAAGCCTTTCATTCAGGCCCATTGGTCTTTTCCAACACTACTGATAATATTTATTGTATATTAAAGAATTTCCCTCTTTTCCCAACCTGTTTCACTTTATCCGGGCTCTGGCTGCCAAGAGAAACAGCAAAAATTCAACAGCTAGTAAAGCAGCTGTTCGAAACCTTTGTATTAACTATCATTCCTCCCCCCCATCCCCTCCAGTCCATGGTATCATAATTCAAGTTAAAAACTATTTTTAACAAATTTAATACTGCAAATGCAAGGGGTTTGGGTTTTTTAAATAGAAGCAAAGGGCATTTGTTTACATACCATTGCCTGTTTAGATTTATAAGAGATTGTCCCCAGGGGAGATGCTCCTTGCAATGACTGATTGCACTTCTTTGAGGGTATAGTTCTGTGCCGTATGCAGGATGCTTCCAAACATGGCTTTTACTGAGTACTCACTTTGCCCCATTCGTGGTAATTTAACAGAGGTCCAAACAACATCATTTCCAGTTGGTAGCTCATAGTTTATTCTGTCTGGTGTTCTTACTTGAGAAAATCTGTTAAACTAAAAAAGACAAAATAGCTGCACAACGGCAGAAAAGCTATTGTTTTATCTGGAAGCGACCAAAGTGTACAACAGACACAGCAAAAGTACAAAAAAAACCCACTGTCAATACTTTTCTGATTTCCCATTATTTTTCTCCAAATTTCAGTTTTTGATCCACCATTCAAGCAACATAAACCCTATATGTCTCCTTTCTTTTCCCACAAATGCAGAACAACTAAATTTTTTTTAAAGTTTTTACTAAGGAACTGAAGAGCAGATAAACCATTCCTAGGAGCCATTTTAAGTTACAACTTCCCGTTTTCTTTACAGACAATATATCCTTGGGAACCAGACCTCCAGATGAAACCACAAAGCATGCAGAAGAAATGGCAGCTATGCAGAGGCTTGTCTAATTATGGTGGCCTGAAATGGGAAAAACAGGTCATTGGTTCCATTATGTGGAACTGGTATTCACTACAATACAAAAGGTGCATTTAAATGAAAGGGCCGCTGGCAAGTCTTCTAAGGGAAGCCATGCCTCTTTCTCTCAGTGACTATAGGGAAAGTGAGGAGTATGAAATCTGCCTGACATCCGGATAAAAGAAGTAAGTGGTATTAGCTAGGAGGCAATCAAGGAGAAAGTCAAAGAGCCACTATAGTGTCCATTTGTGGTGTTTTAATTTGGCATTTATGACTGGCACAGATGAGAGGAAATGTCTATCTACATCAACGGAGGAGGAAGCACCTCTCTTGCATTCGATGGACACCCATGCCTTGTATGTAATTCTTATTCTCAAGAATAAATGTGTAACCCTATTGCGTTACAATTATGAACTGGGGAGAATTGGTTCCTTTTCTTGTGTAACTATACCTTTTTCATGACTAAGAGTTGTAGTGTTTTGGCTTCACTAACTATTTATTTAACTATTTATTTATTTATTTGATTTATACCCCGCCCATGTGGCCTAAAAGGCCACTCTAGGCAGCTAGAGAAAACTAGAGAAAACTATGGTCTAGTTCAGGCGTGTCCAACCTTTCACCTTCCCTGGGCCACATTAGAAGATGAAAATTTGGTTTGGGACGCACATACATTTGGTTTGGGCCACATGGGGGGGCAGCCCTAGCCGTCCTCCGCAGCCCCGCTCCAAGCGCACTTACTGGTAGCTGCGATCTCAGACAGCAGAGGCTGCCAGCTTTGACTCCGGCGGCTTTATGGGGCCAGGAGGGGATCCACCTATTGACGGGGACGGCGCAATACAGTCACGCAGCCCCCCTGTCCCCTCCCCTCCCACTCCTTCCTTCCCTTTCTCCCCCTCTACTGTTGTGATATGCCCCAGCCACATTCCGGCTGCAAGCGCCGGCAGTGTAACTTGAAACTTTGGAATTTCTTTAAAAATAAAAAATTGCACTGGGCCGCATTACGAGCTGACCTGGGCCGCATGAGGCCCTTGGGCCACGGGTTGGACAAGCCTGGTCTAGTTCAAGTGCTGGCTCATGCCCCTGTCTTGTGCTCTTCTCTGAGTGCAAAGATGACAGTGGGTGAGAAGTGGTGTGAGAAGACTATGTTTCATGCTGCAGGCTGGCAGCTTTTAGTATCTAGGTATTTTTAGAAGTAACTGATAGTTACTTGTGAGACATATGAAATTAAATAATTACTTTTTAAAATTATAGCCATAAATTTAAATAAATATGCAGCACAGATCTTAGAAAGATAACGGTTAATAGTTACTTTTTAAAAGCAACTTTCCAAACTCTGGATATTTCTTGAAGTAACAAGGGCTGGGTTAGATTCTTTTTGAGGTTTAGTTCTATTATTGTTTTAAATTTTATGTCCCCAGTGTCAATGTCTAGACCAGCCATTCTCAACAAGGACCATCTGGCCTTCTAAAGGCCCCCAGCACATTTGAAGGGGGCCACAGGCTGGAAACAGTTCCTCATAAATCACCTTATAAGGTTTATTATGCAACTTGATTCGGCCTATATTTCTTTTACATTGTGTTTATGGTTGTGGCCAAAAAGAGGTTGAGAATGCCTGGAATAGCATGTAAGACACTTTAAAAAGTAAACTAAAAATATAAAACAGAATTAGTATCAAGACAGTCTCTTATTGTGAATACATACTGCTCCAATCCATAAGGCCCATTAAAAGGCAAAGGTCATACAAAGACTACCCAGGTGTTTTATTCATATAAAGTGCTTTGTATTGCAATGGAAAAAGTAAAACTTAACATTGGTCCAGAACACCTATTTGCATATCAAATGCTTCTTCTGTCTTATATCTTTTACATTAGCAACAGTCGGTATGAGAGAGCCTCAAAAGTGGTTTAAATTTAGGTATAAAAATATTCAAAGCTCAGATCACAAACCCAGACAATTCAGAAGACAATACTGCCAGACAGGGAAAAAAACTTTCTTTGATTAGTAAACACTTAAAGTCTTTCTTTTAACTTTATAAGTCTCAGCACATAATGCAAACAATCCAGACCAAACCTTTTCCACTGCTGAGTGAGCCCAATAGACCACCCTAATGCAAAACCTTCTACAGATTAAATTGCATCCATGTGATTACCCACAAACATGACAAATCAATTTAAGCCTGGGTGATGGCATGCCAACTATGGAGCTGTTGCTGTTGTTTCTTCTGATAGGGTTCGGGATAAGAATGGAGCCCATCTTAAACACTAGCCGTATAGCATGGAAAGACTACTAGGACTTGTGTTAGAGTATGTGTGTAAGGGAAAGCCCAAGAGGATGCCAGACAGGCTTGTGAACTGGGGCCCCTACTCCCCTCCATGTCTCCCTTTGCTTGCCTACTTGGACAGTTAATGGAGCAGCTTATAGTCTCAATACTTTCAGATTCAGAAAGGGGGGGGAGGCTAAAGTTAAGCACCATCATGATCCTTATTGGCACTTCTAGTTTAAAACTGAATCAGTTTTCCACCCTAGCTTATAGAGTAAGCTAGACATAAATAAGTTTTCATTATATAGATGCCAACACCCTTGAGCACATAGAGTCATAGATAACAGCTACGAATCTAGCTCTTCATTTTTATTCATTTATTTATTTATTACCTTTTTTCAGGTTGTATGTCTTTTTTATGTCTATGTTTTCAGACTGGGTTGATTTTGAATTGCTCTGGGAATAATCTCCCTGAACAGTGAGCGTAACAGTCATTCCCAGACATCCTGGGAAATCCAGTTCCGGGGAGAGATGGGAGCTAGGTATCTGCACTGGAGAATTCTCAGCATCTCATCAACTTATGTATGTGCCCCATGTTTCTTTGGGGGAAACCATGAATGCTATAGATAAAACCAATATAAGTTTGCAGCACAGATAGGACCTTTCAGAGTTCCTTTCATTGATTGCCTATTAGAGGAAATATTTACAGGAATGCAAAGTACCTGGAATATGGTGAGCGCTTCTTTCAAGATGGACTTAAGAATTACCACTTTTAGAGTTCTCTCTTTATGGGTTTTTGTAGGTAAGTAAAAAAGCAGGAAAAAGAACAAAAAGTGGTTATTGTCGACACAAGCTAGGTTTTTTAAGCAGAAAGAGAAGATCTGATGAAAGAACACAAAAGGGGAGGGAATCCAGAGGGGTTTTACATGACACAATTATTCAGGGGAAAAGAAAACAAATACTGCAATGTCCTCCACTTAATTGATTATAAAGAGATTGAAACCAATACAAATACACAGTGGTTAATAAGAAAGATTTATACCCCAAACTCCCATGAACAACCAGGAAGGGATGCACCCAGGGGTCTCCACACAGACTGCTGCAGGGCGGGTCAATCTACCAGTAATCCACTTTGTCATGTGACACCCAAACTGCCCTGAGAATTGGTTGGCCAGCAACTTCTCCAAACCACACTTCCCTCCCACTTCAAGGTGCAGCCACTTAATGCTGACCAGTGGAAATGCACAAAATGGCTTGGGAGAGTGGTGTATTGATTAGACTCTCAGCACTTTGGTGATAGGCTGTACCTGTTGGCATGACCCGCTTTGCAGCTGTTGGCATGAAGGCACCTGCAAACTCTAGAGCTCTGGTCAGTGGTGGTGGAAACAAACTGGATATTAATGCGCATGTGTACCTAGAGACCGGTATATGGACATGCTGCATGCACAAATACATAGAAGCATCAGCCTTGTTTTTCAATAAATATTGTTCCCGGATAACCCACCAAGTTCTTAGTCAAAACAACAACTTGCTCATGCTCGTGATCCAGAGTATGTGGACCTTAACTATGCATTGCTGGCGACAAGGTCTCCTCCCAATATACTGACTTCATTAGAGATTTGAAAAGGAGGTTTGGTGGGAAGGAGAAGATGTCTCCCCATACTCTCACACAGCGACAACAGCTGATTCCACAAGCAGGCCATTCCCTTGGCCCATCCATCTAGATGCAAAGCAGCTGGTGACTGAGACTTTGAGGACCCTTGGTTTGTTCTTTATTTCCATGTTTTCATGCTTTAATCTGAGATTGTGCAAGTCGGAAATTGTCTGCTTGAAAAGCCAATAAATTATATACAATGACCTGCTTTTTAAAAAAACACTATTTCCCCTTTCCCATCCCGCCCCCACGCCTGAGAAGACGGTTGCATTTTGTTGTTGCTTTTAAGCCTGCAGAACAAGAGATGCCCCACAGGATTCACATTCAGAAGAAAGGCTTCGAATGGCCTATAAATAAATGGTTGTATGAATCTGGAATTCAGACTATTTTCTCCCAGGGCCAACACAAGCTTTCCTCTCCACATCAACTCTTCTAAGTGCTGTTGCATCTTGTCAGACACTTCAGGGCCCCAGGATTCCTTGTATTGACATACCACAATGTCACAACTGTACTGCGGTGTGCACACAACAAGGGCTCGAGCAGAGAATGCCGAGACTTAGTTTCACAGGATTTTCGCAACATTCAGTGTTGAAGGCAAGGCTCTGAATTCTCAAGGTCCTCTCCGTCCTCCCCTTTTCAACATTGTATTGAAACGAGCCTTCTCATTCTGGAATGTTCAGCACCAACCTCAGCGTTACTCAAATGCCATGAAGTAGTCAAGAGACCTCCCAAAGCATCCAAGATAGAAAAGGTCAGACAGCAGGTTCGGCAGGACCAATCAAAACTTCCAGTGTGGGTTCCCCTCTCCAGCAAGATGGACTGGAGGAAAACCAGCTAATCACTAAATGGAAATGCTTTGAGGAAGCAAAGATCTGCAATCACGGATTCGCCTAAAGAGTCAGAAATGTCCTCGAGGGATGAAAGAATGAATGAATGCAGCTACCGCATCCTCAGCAGAATGTGTGAGTCAGTTGAAATCTCTTGTCTATTTCTGCTTCCTGAAGACCTCGTCATCCCTGCTCTCCACAGCAGAAAGTGCAATGAGCATCTGAGCGGCATAGTACGTGGCCATGATGATGACCCTCGAGTAGGGCACAGGGAAGCAGAACTTGTTGAGAGCAATGGTCAGATCGGACACCATGAAGAGCACAGAGCCAATGCACGCCGAGAGCTTGGTCCAAGTCCAAAGGTCATTGCACAGCTGCATGCCAGCCATAGCCCGCCAGCCCATGAAGCCAATCAAGGCTACGTAAACAGCTACTAAGTAGGTAAATGGGCCTGAGAGGTAGCAGTACAGGAAGGTGTAGCAGAAACTGGACATCAGGGCCATCACCAGGCCTGCTTTCAGGTCTAAAGGCTTCATCCCAAATGCAGAGGAATACATTATGTGTGTGACGGCAAACATCAACAAACCTGGAAAAAGAAGAATTAGCAAAATATGAATGAACAGGGAATAAGGTCACAAACATACATTAGAACAGTGATTTTAGAACAGTGCAGAGCAAAGAACAACAACAGCAACAACAACAACAGTAACAACAACAACAACAAATTACATAGTCTTTTAAACTCAGTTCCAAGGGCTATTGCTTCTAAAGCCAGAATATGCCTCCTATGCACTAGGGCCAGAACTCCAGATATCTTTCAGGTTTGCAAAATACAAAAAAATTGTTTAGGGGCAAAATTCTACCTGTGCTGTGGGGTGGGGGGGGCAGTCAAACAACTAAAAACCAGGTCAGAGTGGGCATAGACTATGGAATGACTGGAACAGGAGGAGAATGGAAGGAATGGCACCTGCATTGAAAAAGAGTAGAGCTCCTAGTGAGAGCACTCTTCACATCTGTGAGAGGTGTGAAGTATAATCTTCAGAGATATAAGCCAAACAACATTGTGTATTTTGTAAAATGTCCTGAAGATTGATGTTGTTATAGAAACCAGAAGTGGGAACTTCTGTTTTGATATACAACCTCCGTCAGAGCCACCTAGCATGGCCAATAGTAAAAGGGTTGTGAAAGTTGCTGTTCAAAACATCTGGAGGGCCAAAGGGTTTTCCACCTGGGGTGTGTGTGTGTGTGTGTGTGTGTGTGTGTGTGTGTGTGTGTGTGTGTGTGTGTGTGTGTGTGTGTGTGTGTGTGTGTGTGTGTGTGTGTGTGTGTAGAAGTAAATTGATACGGTGGTACTCTTCCTCCTGTTATTCATGATTCCTACTCCTATTCCTACTACGCACGTGCATGTAATTTGGAATGGTGAACAGCAAGGGAAGGAGCGGGTGCTTTCATTATTTCTGCCCACCCCTATTGGATTCCGATCTTGCCTCTGCCTCTTAGCCAATTTTCATCACTTAGGGGAGCACTCAGGGGAATGAATGAACTTGGGATCTTAGCTGTGGCAGCTTCCTCAATACGTGTCAACACTTCTGAGATGGAACACTGAACAAAATCCCACCCAAAGGATATAAGGCCTTCTCTATTGATTTGAAATCAGGTTGACAGAACTGGGTAACTGAGGAGGCGCCATTTTGGGAAGAAACCAGGGCAATCCATTCACACTGCCACCATCACATTTCATACTGCACGTAGTTATATCAAAAGGGTAACTTTATCTCTGGCTGGTTCACTGGTCCTCATCCTCATCCTCATCCTCATCCTCATTATTATTATTATTATTATTATTATTATTATTATTATTATTATTATTATTATTATTATTATTATTATTAGTAGTAGTAGTAGTAGTAGTAGTAGTAGTAGTAGTAGTAGTAGTAGTAGTAGTAGTAGTAGTAGTAGTAGTAGTAGTAAACACCAGGCGCAGCCAAAATTATAAAAACATTGACTGGTATTATATGACAAATATGACAAGTACTGTGTGAAATCTGCAAAAGGATTCATTTCGTACCTGCTTTCTTGGGATGGAGCTCTCACTCTCTGGCCTTAGCACAGCCTGCCAAACCAGATCCCAGCTTTGGAAAGGGGTCAAAGAATGCTGCTGTACTAGCAAAAAGATTTGTAACCATCACCACCCCTTGTGCTGATCTCAGAATCCATAAGGTCTTTTCAACACTAAGGTGAAGCAGCAGGTAGCTGTAACAGGACAGAGAAGGAACTCTTTCCTCTTGTTCACTGATTCACACTGTGCCTTAGGCAGCTTGTCACAGTCCAAAGGAGGGCATCTTGCTGGTGAAAACCAGCATGGCTCCAAACAGAGAAAAGGTAGTGAGAACTATTGTAATTTTTTATTCTCTGCAGCCGAGATGAAAAACGTTTCCTATCTCTGCTCTATGGGCACCTAGGCACTAAGGATCCCCTACCTGCCAAGTGTTGTCAGTGTCAACTTGAGAGGGCCAGTTGTGCATAGATATGGGAAACAGAACATGATACTACTGGACTGCTGTTGTCTGTAGTGTCGACACTCATTCCACTACTGTATTGTCTTTAGACAGGAATAAACGTTAACAGGAAAGAAAGGTCTGCTAGCCCAAACAACATACCTGTACATCTCTCTTTCTGTTTCTCTCATAAACTCTAGCAAAATTTGTGCTATAATGAGATCAACAGTTTGATTTTAGCAACAACCATATATATCTTCTATGATGAGTGTAATATGGCTGTCGTTCAGAGGATTTGCAAGGTTTTGGGTTCAAACAGCCTGGAAGCCTGCTTATCAAAATGGCAGGAAGTCAAAAGAACAGGAGAGGGCATATAGATTACGTCATGATAGCTCTGTCACACAACTCTCAAGCATTGTTAAAACATAGTCATTCTCCAGACAAAATCATCCTCCTTTGGAAACACCAGTGTTACTTTCACATTTAATCATTGACAGCACATGGTGTGCACCCTGAAGGCAAGTGGTTTATCATATATTTTCAGAGTGGTCCCCCAAGTGATGAAAGACAGCTATTATTTACCATGAGATGTGATATTCCTCACCTGCTAATTGTTCAAATAGTGTCTCTGTTTTGTGGTGATTGGAAGATAAACAGGGGCCTAATTTACAAGTCTGATTGCTGAGGTGTATACCTCAGAGACCATTGCACTGTCAGAAGCAAAATGGGTTAATTGCAGACAATAAGAATGCCCCTAAACATCTGCTTTGAAATTATATCGCCGTGCACACTTCAAAACAGGATGCATACTAACCGTGAACAAAGTAACCTTGTTCTTGCCAGATGAGAAAAGCATCTCCTATAGACGAGAATATCAAGCCAGCAAAGATCCGGCAGGCGCTGCGATGGGCCATCAGGAAATTGATCCCATGGGCCAACAGGAACACCCATAAACAGAAGATAGGCAGACACTTGATGAGGGCACTGAACCAACATGGGCTGGAGGTTGGCAGCCAGAGGACAAAGTAGACACAAGTGGCTTTGAAAAAGGGCACAAGTTTAGGTCCTTCGCTCTTCACCTGGTGGAAACAAGAAGGTGTAAAGTTTTTCCCCCTGCTCCTCAAATTCATCCAATAAATCCACAGAGGCCACGTCAAGGCCATAAACACATCTGCCCAATCCTTCCCCTTGGCTCAGAAATCTAGCGTTCTTTTTTTGTTCCAGAATGTTGCTTACCAGAAACAATTGCATGAAAAAGCCTTTGTGAATGTTGCCATATTTCTCCCTGCTCTCTCCACCTCAGAGTCACCAGCCCTGTACAGCCTATGCCAAAAATAAGGGCTTAAGAGATTTGAGTTTATTCCCTGTAAAGTACAAAAGCCTTGGAAATCAATCTTGTTCATTATGCTGACTTTAAGGAATGATGCTGCTTAGGGCTGTTTTTGCTTTTAACACACACCGCTTTTTCAAAGCTTGGACATTTTACTTTCTGATCTGCAGCTTCCAGAATTCCCAGTGGCCATGCTTGGTCTAGGAATGCTAGGGTTGTAGGCTAAAAGAGTAACTTCTCCAAATTCTGCTGTGCTTTTTTTTTTAACTTGTGTGTTAGGAGGAAAAACCTAGTTGTACATCTATCCACACACAGTGCACTTTTTGAGGGATACATGCACACAGATCCATTGTACTATATACACTTGGTAGGGACACACATTACCAACTGCAGTTTCCCATTATGGGATACAAGGACCATAGCTTGGTGGCAGACCGTGAGCAATACATAGCCAGGTTTTGGATTCAGCTCCTTACATACCCAGCTGGAAAAAGTCTTCACCTACTCAGAAAGGCCCTTCGTTCAGATCTTAGACAGAGACAGACTCTACTCATTGATATGGGGTGGACTGTAGGTCTGGTTTCTTCAGACATATGTGTTCCATTCCTCATGAAGCTAAAATAGAGTTACCTCATAAAATGATGGAGATGAAGTGAGGAAGAAGAGAGCCATATTTAATTAACTGTTAAAATCGTAAATTTATGATATTATATTTTATATTGTTTTGTTTTTTAATGTAAAACTGTATATTTTAAATTGTTTTTATCTTCTAAGTTGTGAGCCGCCCAGAGTATACTATGTCTAGATGGGCGGCATATAAATGCAATAAATCAATCAATCAATAAAAATATGTATCATTGAGCTCCTTAAAGGAAAGGTGGGATATGAATGAATGAATGAATGAATGAATGAATGAATGAATGAATGAATGAATGAATGAATGAATGAATGAATGAATGAATGAATGAATGAATGAATTTTGGTGTGCCAAAATAGGTTTGTGTGTGATTGTCATACTTACAGAATATGCTTATTTCTTATCTGATTCATGTGAAATAGACATGAAGAAATAGACATGTGTGGTTTTCACAGCCTCATCATGCCATGAAAACCACACATATCACTATGGATCTATATCCATAGAACAACAGTCTATGGATTACATTTCCACATGATCTCCATACCCAACTATGGGAAAGAGGAGTTACTTGAGCTGTTTGTGCCATCAGACTATAATAGAATTGTGTTTTTCAAAAATTCTCTTTATTTATTTTTATTTATTATTTCTTAGTTTTATTTGTATGCAACATTTCTCCCAACAAAGGGACCCAAGGTGGCTCATAGCATTAACATTCACACAATTAAAACACAATAAGTTAAAAGACAAATTAAACAATATAAGATTTAAAATAAAATTAAAAGAATAAAACATGGAAACATGAGAAAGACTAAAATTATCTGCTAAAAGGGTGTTCAGGGATTCAGTTGTAATTGTTAAAAAGTCTGCCTGAAGAGATGGGTCTTTAGCTTTTTCCGGAAGGATAAAAGGGAAGGGGCCACCCTGATCTCCCCCGGGAGAGCATCCCATAGCCTGGGAGCTTCCACAAAGAAGGCCCTCTCCTGTGTCCCCATCACCTGTGCTTGTGCTGGCAATGGGACCGAGAGGAGGGTCTCCTCTGCTGATCTTAATCACCGAGAAGGCGCATGTAGGGAGGTACGATCCTTCAGATAGCTTGGACCCAAGCTGTATAGGGCTTTATAGGTAATCACCAGCACTCTGAATTGGGCCCAGAAATGGACTGGTAGCCAGTGCAGTTCTTGCACTAGAATAACCGTAGCCCTAAAGGTTTTCTACACAGTTGCTGGATTGTATTCAGTCAGGTGCTCTTTCTCTTCTTCAGGGCTTGCAACTCATAAGGGCCTGATGCATCAAGGAAACATTTTTAAAAGGAATCTCTGTTGTTTTTGTACCTCTTATAAGTCCAAGGACTTGTAACTCAGAATCCGGCAAGTTCTCACTACCTTTTCTCTGTTTGGAGCCTTGCTGGCATTTACCAGCAAGATGTCCTCCTTTGGACTGTGACAAGCTGCCTAAGGCACTATGACAATAACCATTCTTATTATGACTAAAATTTTGCAAAGCCTGGAGGATTAAAGGCCTGTAACATAAAATAACTGGTACACCAAGGTATAAAACCAGGGTATTGTAGTTGCAGAGGGTGCAAGTTATAGGGCTTGCATATTAATTAAAAGTGTGTTGAAATAAGTAGAACATATTTATGTTGCAACATGTTAATATTGCAACATAAATATGTTCTACTTATTTCAACACACTTTTAATTCTCTCCTTCATTTTAGCTCCATGCTGAACAATCTACCATGAAGACTTGGCTAGAGAGCTAGCTGATTGTTTTGCAGCTATTCTTAATAAACTGATGTTCAAACCTCATGTTAAAAGTATAGCATACATTTCCAGGGCTGCATTTTTCTACACCCCACTTTAATTATTTTAATGTTCTACATCAACAAAATTTCACATCTTGACAATTTAATACTAGCATTTTGACAAAAGTCTTAAATTAATGTTTTAAATAGCTCTCTCAATACACATTTATTTTTTATTTACATACATACCATTTGCTGGTTTCCAAAAAGTAACATAGCTAAATTAGACTGAGATACAAAGGAGTTTTTTATCTCAAAGATGAGGGGCAGATGAAAACTGGGCATGTCTCATTAATGCAAATTCCCATTCACTGGCAGTAAAACCTAGTTTCTATGGGGCAAATATCTTGCGGGGGAAAACATTCAATTATTTTACCAATAAACAAAGATGCTTCCTTTACAGAATTACATTCATGTGGGACAACACATACAAATGGCTTACTATGGATTCTGCTGGTGCTAAATTAGGTTCAGATGAAAAGCGAGTGAACACTTATGGAAGAAGCATGGATCATTTACAATGCAGAGATGAAAATCTGCTTTCTGCCAGATATTACTGTCAGGAAGCAGCAATGACTTGAAACAATTACTAATGAAGGTAAAAGAAGAAAGTACCGATGCAGGATTACAGCTGAATTTAAAGAAGGCAAAAACAATGACTGCAAAAATGTAACTTTGATGTTGATGAGGAAGAGATAAAAATTGTTGAAAATCTTCTGCAACAATAATCAACCAATATGGAGACTGTAAGAAAAAAACTGGAAGACTGAGACTTGGAAGGGTAGCCAAGATCATCAAAGATCAAGATTATTTATAATATGGCATTCCCAGTTATTACATGTGTGTGTTCAGTCGTTTAGTCGTGTCCGACTCTTCGTGACCCCATGGACCAGAGCACGCCAGGCCCTCCTATCTTCCACCGCCTCCCGGAGTTGTGTCAAATTCATGTTGGTTGCTTCGATGACACTGTCCAACCATCTCATCCTCGGTCGTCCCCTTCTCTTCTTGCCTTCACACTTCCCCAACATCAAAGTCTTTTCCAAGGAATCTTCTCTTCTCATGAGATGGCCAAAGTACTGGAGCCTCAGCTTCAGGATCTGTCCTTCCAATGAGCACTCGGGGTTGATTTCCTTTAGAATTGATAGGTTTGTTCTCTTTGCAGTCCAGGGAACTCTCAAGAGTCTCCTCCAGCACCACAATTCAAAGGCATCAATTCTTCGGCGGTCAGCTTTCTTTATGGTCCAGCTCTCACTTCCATACAACACTACAGGAAAAACCATAGCTTTGACTATTCGGACTTTTGTTGGCAAGGTGATGTCTCTGCTTTTTAAGATGCTGTCAAGGTTTGTCATTGCTTTCCTCCCAAGAAGCAGGCGTCTTTTAATTTCGGGGCTGCTGTCTCCATCTGCAGTGATCATGGAGCCCAAGAAAGTAAAATTTGTCACTGCCTCCATATCTTCCCCTTCTATTTCCCAGGAGGTGATGGGACCAGTGGCCATGATCTTAGTTTTTTTGATGTTGAGTTTCAGACCGTTTTTTGCACTCTCGTCTTTCACCCTCATTACAAGGTTCTTTAGTTCCTCCTCACTTTCCGCCATCAGAGTGGTATCATCTGCATATCGGAGGTTGTTGATATTTCTTCCTGCAATCTTAATTCCAGCTTGGGATTCCTCCAGTCCAGCCTTCCGCATGATGTATTCTGCATATAAGTTAAATAAGCAGGGTGACAATATACAGCCTTGTCGTATTCCTTTCCCAATTTTGAACCAATCCGTTGTTCCATATCCAGTTCTAACTGTTGCTTCCTGTCCCACATATAGGTTTCTCAGGAGATGGATAAGGTGGTCAGGCATGCCCATTTCTTTTAGGACTTGCCATAATTTGCTGTGGTCCACACAGTCAAAGGCTTTTGCATAGTCAATGAAGCAGAAGTAGATGTTTTTCTGGAACTCTCTGGCTTTCTCCATAATCCAGCCATATTACATATGGCTGTAAAAACTGGACAATGAATAACTGTTAAAAAACGATGCACATAAAATGTAGTGCTGGAAGAGAACATTGCACATATTATAAAGTGCTAGAAAGATAAAGTGACTTCTGGACCAAATCAAGCCTGAACTCTCACTAGAAGCCAAAATGTCTAAACTCGTTACTATCATATTTGGCCATATCATGAGAAGATTCAACGGTCTGGAAAACACAGTAATGCTACAAAAAATGGAAGGCAGTAGGAAAGGGGGAAAACTTAACATAAGAAGGTTTGTCTCAGTCAAGGAAGGTAAAATCTTTAGTTTCCTAGATCTGAGAAGGACCTTTGGCAGGTTGTAAATTCATAGGGACAACCTGTGTCAGGACCAACTTGATGGCACATAACAACAATCTGATTCCCCCTTATTTTCTCAAGTCTTGTATAGTCAGGGCCATCCTGTGAAGTTCTACACCTTTTTTCCAGAGCCAAAGAACTGAACCTGTGGGTGACTTGCTCCGATAGCAGAGATTAGAAAAGTTATTTTTTTGACCACAACCCCAGAATCTCCCAGTCAGCTAGTGGCCATCCTTGTTGGGGGATTTTGGGAGCTACAGTCCAAAAAGGTGATTTTCCCCAACTCTGTTTCATAAGATTTCTATGGAGAATGTGTGACCTACCCAGACGATCTTCCAGTGTATGTTTTTTCCTAAAAGGAGACCGTCTGAGCCACATTCCAGACACCCAGTTCCTCCAAGCAGGGCATTTCACTTCTCCCTAATTCCATTTCTCTTTTCCAGCTGTCACTCTACATTGCAGTCCCACTGAGCCTGTATAGTCCTCCACTGGTTTGTGCCAAACGTCCTTTATTTGCTTTTTTAAAAAACTTTCTGCATTCCCCCCCCCCCAACACAGAGACACTTCTCTCTCGTTTTTCAGAGGCTTTGTTTTGGATACATGCTTGTAGCTCTCACAGCCTGAGTTTGTTATTAACATGAATGATATTCGTCATTAAATATTGACTTACACGGTACCCCATTCCCTGACTTTCACTCATTTGTCAGTAAGAAATAGTTCACTAAATGTGAAAGATTTGATAAGCAAACGTACTTATCATCCATACAGCAAAATGGCCTGAGACAGAGTGCTCACTAACCCCTAGCAGGCAAGGTGTACATTTGTCATTTGACATTTTCCAACCGGTTAGGAGTCCACAAGGTGACTCTGCCAGTGCCTGAAATCTATGTGAGCTCCTGCCCTCAAACCTGGGTCTGTGGTATCACTTCTGCCCAGTTTAGCACAAATAAGACCAGTTCCAAACTTCCCTCAGCTGACTGAAACTGTAGAGTCGGCAGCCAGGAACGCTTGACTTCTAAAAGAGCAAGCCATGACCATTTGCCAGAAGAATATAATTAAACTCTTGGCAATACTCTCCTGCTTCACTTTATTTGGCATCTAAAAACCCAAGAAACAAAACCTGGCACTATAATGAAGGGGCAGAACGAATGAAAAGAGTCAGAGAGAATTAATCAAATCAGCATTAAAAAGAGGGCCTGACTATCAAAGGAGGGGAAGGGATAAATTCCTGCACAGCTGTGTACTGGGGGTCAGTCCAGATACCCAAGGGCTCTTTGGGGAATTATTCTGATCATTCACATAGCTGGACTTTGTTATTAAGGAGCTTTTTAAAAAAATAAATAAGGAGCATAATTATTACAAGATGGTTTTATAACTAATCTTTGATCAATTATTCAACCAATAAATACTCTTCTTAACCCTCAAGGACAAAGACTAGGTTTAGATAAAGAAGTACTGAAGCTCTAAGCTATCTCAAATTAGCTCCAGGCTGCATCACATCTCCCCCCTACCCCTTGAATTATTCTAACATATATAAAAATGCTGAAGGTGCCCTCTCCCTCTCCCATTAGAGGCACCATAGTTTTAATTTAGTTTTCAGACACAGAGAGGAGAGAGAGAGAGAGATAATTGGAGTTTAGTTAACGTGCATATCAACTCAGCATAGAATAGAATATATAATGGGACAACCTTGCTAAAATTAAGCAGGTCCAAGTTAAATCAGCAACTGGATGAGACACCACTCACAGGTCTATGTATTGCACCTCAGTTTCCATCACAGAAGGGCAGGGAATAAAATGTAACAAATACAATTTGACAATGAAGCTTTGTTAAATTCATATCTTTATAAAAAAAAACCAACTCCATTTATGAATGTGGGATATTGTGCTACTGTATCCACATTCAAAATGCCAGGAAATGGCCTGATATTGCTGAACAATATTATGCCCGCATATTGTGCCAACAGGAAATTGACTGCCAAGCCTTACATTGCAAAGGAGAGACTGAATGTTGACAACACCAATGGCAGCAGTCAAGATCTTGGGGTTACTACCATTCACAAAGTGACACCTAGCAAGGGGAAACTCCAGAAGCTGACTTCATTTTTTTTTTCATCAGTTCCCCACTTCTTGCCCAAGCACAATACAATTGTCAGGGCTGTTTTTCAACAAGTGTGAATAGAGTAGAGAGCAGAAGAGGGTATCCTATAGACCAACTTGACTGTTACCATTTATTTCTATCTGAACTTGAAGTATGTGTATGGTAGAGGGGAAAAAATCAGTATCTCTCTTACTATTCCCAAAATTGTCATCCGTGTTAACAAACTGTCACAATATTCAACTAGCAGGAAGGACATACCAGGAGGAGAAGGCGGGATGAGGCAGGCCTTGCTCAGCCTCTGAAGTCATTTTGCTGCTTTTACCAGTTTTCTTGATCAAGGAATGAACACATAGAGCAGCTACTAGAACTCTTAACATGTTACTGTGACCTGGGACAAAGTGGTGATCTGGACGATGTGTAACAGCTGAATCCATTCACAGCTACAAAGAGCTGTGTTCAAAGAGACGTAATTCCAGGTAGGGGTTGTGTAGTACTACAGGCTGATTAAACATGAGAGCTGGGCAAACTCCAAAATCAGACACAAATGTACTGCAACCGTAGTTATTCAGAACTGTCTGGATATTCTTACAAGGATGGTCACTTCCTGTTCTATGTAGGCAGAGAAAATATATACTGTAACTGCCACACAGGACCAGCTGTGCCTTATTGTTTAGCAGGTTATGTTGTCCTTTGACAAAGAAGGAAGGGAAAAATTAAGTACTTTTGCAAAAACTAAGCAACTTACAGTAAAACCAAGTCGCTTAAATAAGTGTGTGTGTGAGAGAGAGAGAGAGACAGAGACAGAGAGAGAGAGGTATTATATCCATTCTGATTCTTAAAAATGCTCTGATCAAATGAACACTACACAATATACAGCTCTGTACAGTGACTGCTTAAAGACAAAGCAAATGTTGCAACCTCCCTTGTGAGGGAATTGTATTGCAATCATTCAGACAGATTTCAATTGACCCAAGCTGTTTAAACATAATCTCAAAGGATCTAACAAGCCTGCTATATTTTCCCATGCTGTGCCAGAAATTTAATCACAATTTAAAACACATTTGCAGTACTTGGGATTATGCGCCAATTGGGACTTTCTGGTGACTTGTTTCTGACTGGACTATTGGTCCCTTAGTTACGGATGGTACTTTCAAATGTGACTCAACTTTAACCTAAATTTCATGGCAGCTGCTGGTTTATAAGGAAGTGTTACCACGGATGTTTTATAAGAAAATATTATTGAGGACAAGAATGCACATCACTCTGTGTCTATGATCCCATTTCATTTTCTTCAGACATGTCCATGTAAGAACATTAAACAGGCTATTAGGAGAGCAAAGGCATTTCATACAGGAAGTTTAACATAGAATTAAGATATGAATGGAATGAAGGATAAAGGCCTCGGCTTCAGATCCTTGGCATTCTTTGGGGCGCCAACAGAATAGAAAAGAATGTGATATAAACAGACCACTATATGCATGTGGTTAGCACAGTGACATCTTATTAAACCCTTCAGTGGTACTGAAAGAGGAAGAGAAAAGAACCCATTAAAAACAGTTCATCATAACATGTACAGAAAGTGAGCGCAGACTTCTTGTTATGCACTGTCACGTCAGAACTGACAGATAGCAATGCTTATAGGACTTTCAAGGTAAGTGTGATATTTAAAGAGCGGTTTTATGAGTTCCAAGCCCCCAATGAATTTCTGTGGCTGAGCAGCATTTGAATCCAGGCCTCCTGTCACTCTAGGTGGTATGCCAAGATTTTAAAAGCTTAATTATGAATATGGTTGGACTTAGCCGTATTATAAGGCAGGGGAGGTCACCTATCTCCGGCAGCAAAAGAAGATTACATAGAAGGCAGTAAATGGCCAATTATTTATTTATATGACATATATATATTTGGTCAGGCATCCATCATACTGCTTTGCTAGACCAGAGCTCGAAAATGGTTCTTTTCTTGACTACAATTTCCAGAATTACCCTTGCCATCAGGCCCTGATGACTGGGGGATTCTGGGAGTTGAGGTCCAAAAATACCTCTCCCCTGCACCGTTCACAACCTCAAAAAAAAAAAAAAAGGGGGGGGGGAAACACAAAAACCAGCACGCGAAGAGTTGTACAGCTCAAAGAAAAACTCTGGGATGGTTCTTAATGAAGATTTTTCAAGCTTCAAAGGACACATTCTCCAGAGACACTTCATTATTTATACCACAGTCTTCTGTGAAAAGAACACGGATTGTACATTACTGAAGGAAAAGAAAAGGGCAGTGTTCTTCTCGGGTTTCATGGCATTGTACATTTTGCCTTGCAGGGACTCGCAGGCTAAAGGAATGGGTAATGAGATACAGTGATTCTAGGTCAGCACTTCAATTAGTCTGATATTGAACTTCACAGGGTGTGTGTATAATGAAATGAAGGACAGGGATGATCCCTCCAGCCTTGACAAGTCCAGGGTCAACCCTATTCTATCATAAAACCAAGGTCAACTCTATTTTGCAATGTGACTGTTTCTTATACCCATGTGGAACATGAGACCAGATGAAAATTAAAACACGATTTTACATTTCAAAAAATGACAAAAGCAGTCAATAGGCGTTTCTCTGCCCTGACTACCCGAGATGTTATCTGAAACCAGAGTGATGCCAAACAGATGCACCAAACACAAGCTAGTCCATTTAAACTGGCACTTTTTTCTTCCATACCATCTTATGATCCCGCAAAGCAGAGCTTGGGAAAATCACTCTGTTGGACTACAAATCTCAGAATCCTGAAATAATAAATGTTTCCATGCTCTGACAGACCTCACAAGCTCCTCATCAAGGCAGTCCCTTTCTCCCAGCAACGTGTCTTTATAATATCTTGCTTGACAGAGATGAATCTTTGTCTTGTGTTTTTGGATCTTAATAAAAGTATTACTAATAAATACTAGTAAAAGTATGGATTTCAGAACAATGCATCTTGGCGTCCTAAGGATCTTAAAGTTTGCCAAGGAAAAGACTTCCTATCGGCAGGTGCTGCACTTTGTTAATTAATGTGTCTTGAGATTAGTTTTAATTCAGTTAGGTTAACTTCTTTAATTGTGTTTTAAACATTTTAGTGTCTTGTGTTTGTACCAGTTCCTGTTTTTAATCTTGTTGTGGGCCACCTTGACCCCCAGTATAAATCAAACTGAACTGATCAATTAGTACAATAAAGTTGCCAATAAATTTTGCCTCATGGATGTTCCAAGCACATTGTGGCAAGGGATAGGAGAGATTGCTTGAGTGGAACAGCAAAGTGCAACTAGGCTTCTGCAGAAAGGTCTAACCCATCTTAACAAAAATTCCACTGGGCCTCACTCCTCAAATATATCTACATAACCACGTAATTATTATTGCATGCAGTCCCCATTTGGGGGGCAAATTTGCACACCTCACTCTGTACAGGGTAACAGAGAATGCATATTTACTTGGTTTAGAAATAAAGTGTTGTGTTGTTTTGTTTTGCACAGTATGTTGTTTAATATGTGGGATGGTCTTACATGGCTACATCCTGATCATAGCCTCCCTCAGAACTACAGCCACATAATTAGGGAACATTTTGAAGAATAGCTGAGAAATTGAGTTACTAAACTAACTGTGATTCTTCTCTGAGAATGCATTGCCTGCAGGGAGATGCCAAGGACTCTGTGTACTGATGACCAGCAAACCAATGGGACCAGTGTCTCCTTTATCACTATCATGCCATTATTTCTCATCCAACAGTGATAACTTCAAGAGTATAACAGATAGGGAACCTTCACTAGGAAAGCCTAGTCAAGAGGAGCATAATGAATCAGTCTGGGTCTGGTCAGAGGGATCACATAACCCCCCTGTTACAGCAGTTTCACTGGCTGCCAATCCATTTCTGAGCTCAATTCAAGGTGTTGATTCTAATCTAGGAAGCCCTAAATGGCTTGGGCAAAAGCTATCTCAAGGACTGTATCTCTGTATTCGCGAAGGCTTTCATGGCCGGGATCTAATGGTTGTTGTGGGTTTTTCAGACCAGAGCACAGAGTGCTGTCCTCTGAAGATGCCAGCCACAGAGACTGGAGAAACGTTAGGAAGAACAACCTTCAGAACACGGCCAAAGAGCCCGAAAAACCCACAACAACCAACGACTGTATCTCCCTTTACGAGCCTGCTTGAGTGTCAAGATCATCAGGAGAGAGGCCTTTCTCTCGGCCCTGCCATCTTCACACATGTATTTGGTAGGGACACGGGAGAGGGCCTTTTCTCTGTTGCAGCTCACAGACTCTGGAACTCCCTCCCATAGGAAGCCAGGCTGGCCCATCTTTGCTGTCCTTCCGCAAGCAGGCAAAGACCTTCCTCTTCAGGCAGGCTTTCCCTAAGTGAATGGCTACCTGAGAGGATTTTTTTTTAATGGATTGTTATACTTTACTCTTTGAATATGGTTTTGTGTTGCTTTGGGGGGGGGGAGGTATGTTATTTTTAGTATTTATATACTCATTGTTGTTAGCTTTAATACTGTGTTTTAACAATCTAAGCGACCTTGGGACATTTAAAGGAGAAAGGCAGGAATGGAGACTCACGTCACAGTATCAAGTTGAGCTGAGGTTGCACCAGCAAATGGACTTAGGCTCAACTTGAGATTTTTTTTCCCTCAACGACTCAGACTCAACCTGCAACTCAGAACTCACGCACCCCTCCCTTTTTTCTGGGGAGAAAAGTTTGTTTTTAGTGGGGACTCGGAATTGGGACTTGGTACCAAAGATTCGGATTCAGACCCAAAGACTTGCCAACACTCCTGGAGAAGGATGGGGTAAAAATATTTTAAATAAATATTAATTTGTACCATTTTCCTCACTGTAGTCCCTTCCCCATGTCCTGTGTAAGTGAATGAAATTATGAAATGTATTAGACCAGATTGCAGCTTTTTTTTGTCCAGTCAGTTTTACCTACAGGAAATAACTTTGAACAGGCATGTATTCTTGAAGAGTGGGATGTTGATGAGCAAGATATATTTTTCTTGCCATTCCTCAACTCTATTCATCCAAGGACCAAAGGTTTGATAGCAGAATCCAAGGGGTTGCCCCAGTGGTAAGATAATCACACTTTTCATTCACTTCCTTTCCTCCTGACAGTTCACACATGAATACTGCATAAGACAGTAAAAACTAAAAATAGCAGCTGTGCTTGCAAGAAATTGTGGCTGTATTTAAAATTCCAGCCAACCTCTTTCCCCTCAGAGAAAACCAAAAACTCTTATCCTTGTGAGCTGCTTTCAGGGGTTTGACAATATGGCCTAAGGGTCTGTTTCATAGACTAGTGCTAGATGCCTTAGTGAGAGATGCAAATGATACAGTTGGTCTCAAAACCATTCACACGACAGACTTAGGATAGCTATGTGAGAATAAGATTTTCCTATAATAGTTTTAGAATTCTAACAGTATTAATTACATTTGGGAATGCTTGCATATGGCTGCAGGAAAAGATGTAACCCCATTCACAGGGTTAACAGGTTGAGTTTGTAATTAAGTGAGATAAGTCTTGTTTCCACCCAATGTTAATGTTCAGAGCAAATAGCCATTTTGTCAAGCTGAAAACATGGTTAGCAATAGTCTTGTTCTCTTCTCATATTCAAAGCAAGTGTCACATCATAGAGGCATTCTATATGTGTTATTTTTCATACTAAAATAGTAGAAACATTAGAAAACAGGTGCTAAAGTGAGCTAAGGGTTGGAGAAAGGGGGAGTCTTAATGAAACACTGAGTACGCTAGCCAATCAGTGCTATTCCCCAGCCAGCTTTTTGCAATGAACTTGCAGAACTAGTTCTCTCCAGAGCCTGAATATGGCAAGAGATAAGTATTTGAAGTGCTGGATGCCATACAGGTGCTTCAAAAACTATCCTTACAACTTGATGTTACTTCTGCATTCACCTTTGGGGAAGAATTAAAGTCAAACAGCAACATGGTTGTTGTGAGTTTTTCAGGCTCTTTGGCCGTGTTCTGAAGGTGGTTCTTCCTAACGTTTCGCCAGTCTCTGTGGCCGGCATCTTCAGAGGACAGCACTCTGTACTCTGGTGTAGTTGGCTTGGGAGTGCACCAGAGCACAGAGTACTGTCCTCTGAAGATGTCGGCCACAGAGACTGGCAAAACGTTAGGAAGAACAACCTTCAGAACACGGCCAAAGAGCCCGAAAACCACACAACAACCATTAGATCCCGGCCGTGAAAGCCTTTGCGAATACATCAAACAGCAACACTTTGCCTTCATTTTACACACTTTAAATTGAACATCAGCAGTGCATCTGTGTGTGCAAACAAAATGTGAGAGGGAAAAAAATGAAGGCTGTCACCTGGGAGATTATTAAAAATGAAGATACTGACCTACCCATGCAATTTGTTTCAGAGGAAAGTGACAGATGGACAGATGTTCACAAATTAGTGAAGTCAAAGGAAAGGGCAATGTACTTGAGGCAAAAATGAAGATACCCTCAAAAAATAATAATAATAAAAAATCCAGTTCCTGTCCAATTTACAGCTGCTAGTGAAGCACCCAGCAATTTAATGAACTCCATTATTAGTTCTTGCCATGCAATTTCTTGATCTCTTATAGAGGGAAGGTGTACTCCAATCCTACTTTAGGTGGGCTTGTTCCTTTGTCACCAACTTACCAGACACAAAGGTGGAATGGGACTGAGGTGGAAAGCACTTCCTTGCTTCACCCATTCATAGCTGACCCCCTCTCCAAGATATTGCCTGTGGGGCACTAGTAGCCCATGGTTCAGGCAGGAGAAGAGCCTCATCCTGAAGTGGTGGAATGAACTCCACTCAGCTAACCATAAGCTACTGATAATGGTAGGAAGTTACTGAACCTGCCATAATTCCACACAGGAGGACAAGCATGGGTGCAACTACAGGCAAATTACACAATGCATTACATATGTTTGTTGTACTCTTATTGCCCAAGGAAAGAGATTTGGCATGAACTGTATAGGCTTGCCTAATAAAAAATAGTCCTTGACATTTCACAAGCTTCAGTATACTGTGAAATCAGATGCAGTAGGTTGGGCATGAAGAATAGAAGATATGATTACATCCTGCAATGTTGCAGAGCAGTTCTACCAACATGTATCTGATCAATCTCCCTCTCTGTTTACAACATATGGAAGATTCTCTCTGGACTGAGTTTCAATTTATTAACCCTCATCCAGTCCATTATCAGGTCCAGACACGAGTTTAGCACAGAAACCACCTCACCTGGATTGGTGGAAAATGAGGGCTGGAGCTGAGTATCGTCAGCATATTGCTGACTCCTCAGCCCATACCTCCTGATGACCTCTCCCACCAGTTCCATGTAAATGTTAAACAGCATGGGGGACAGTATCGAGCCATGAGGAACTCCATGACATAAACACCATGGGGCAGAGCAACTGTCCCCCAGCATCACCTTTTGGACACAGTCAGTGAGGAAGGAGTGGAACCACCATAAAATGGTGCCCCCAATTTCCAACCCAGCCAGCCTATCCAGAAGGACACCATGGTCAATGATGTTGAAAGTTGCTGAGAGGTCCAGGAGTACCAACACTTCCCCTGTCTCTCTCCTGGCAGAGGTTATCATACAGGGTGACCACGGCAGTCTCCATACAAAAGCCCAGCTTGAAACCCGATTGAAATGAATCCAGAAAATCCATTTCATACAGCAGCACCTAGAGTTGCCCAGCCACAATCCACTCCAACACCTTGCTCAAATATTTATTTATTTATTTATTTATTTTATTTCTATCCCGCCTATCTGGACATATTAGCCCACTCTAGGCGGCTTACAATAAAAGAAACAATATAATTTTAAAACATTGCACCTAGACTAAGATAGAAATCAAAGAAAGATATAAGAAAGGAAAAATCGTCAGGAGTTTTCTGTTGGGAAAGCCTGCCTATACATCAATGTTTTTAGTTGTTTCTTAAAAATGTCCAGCGAGGGAGCCGCGCGAATCTCAGGAGGTAAGTTGTTCCAGAGACGAGGAGCCACCGCCGAGAAGGCCCGATTTCTGGTCTTCTCCTTCTGGGCCTCTCTCGGCGTTAGGCTCCTCAGCCTCACCTCCTGGCTCGCACGAGTGACACGGGTAGATCTTAGTGGGAGAAGGCGTTCCACCAAGTATTGAGGTCCTAAACCGTTTAGGGCTTTATAGGTAAGCATCAACACTTTGAAGTCGATGCGGAATCGGATGGGCAGCCAATGCAGTGCGGCCAGAGTGGGCGAGATATGTTGGAATCTTCTCACTCCACTAAGTAATCTGGCCGCAGCATTCTGCACCACCTGTAGTTTCCGCAGCAACCTCAAAGGTAGCCCCACGTAGAGCGCATTACAGTGGTCTAATCTTGAGATTACGAGCGCATGCACCAAGGTAGTAAGCGCCCCCACATCAAGGTAGGGTCGCAGCTGGGCTATCCGCCTAAGATGGAAAAAAGCAGTACGGACCACAGACGCCACCTGAGATTCCATAGTGAGCGCCGGGTCCAGATGGATCCCCAAGCTGCGGACCCCATCCCTGGCGGGCAGAGTCACACCCCCAAAAGTGAGGGAGTTTCCCAAGTCCCCAACTGTGGGAGCGCCCACCCTTAGTACCTCCGTCTTGTCCAGGTTCAGCCTCAGCCCGTTCTCCTGCATCCATTCCAGGGAGGTTCGCCACTGGTCAGTAGCTAATCACCAGCCCTGGGTCCAGGTTAGGCTTTTTAAGGAGTGGCCGAATTACTGTCTCTTTCAACGTGGTAGGGACCACTCCCTCTCTCAAAGAGGCATTCACGGCCTCCTGGACCCAGGTGCGAAACACCACCATCCCCGCAGATCTTCTAAATTAGCCAAGAAGGGCAAGGGTCGAGCAGAGTGGTGGTAGAACGGACAGATCCAAGCACCCTGTCCACATCCTCAGGTCTCAACAATTGAAACTCATCCATTAATATCTGACCTAAACTTGATAACCCATGAACCACACATTGCCCCCCAGTGGCCCGACAAACCACAAATCAATTAGTCAGGTCATTTTTGTTTCGACAGCCCCTGGGGCTATCTAAAAAAAAAAACAAGCCCCAGTCCCCACAGCCTTCCTGTGCTGCCCAGCATAAGAAGAGGGGGAAAGGGATCAAAGCACTCCCCCAGCCCCACTGCCTTTGGGGGCTGGGGGATGGCTTCTGTCAGGCTTTCTCCCTCTTCCCATGGACATAGAAAGAGGGGGAAAGCCCAACCCAAGCTATCCCCCAGCCCTGCTGCCTTTGCAAAGGCAGTGGAACTGGGGGAATCACTTTGATCCCTTTCCCCCTCTTCCTATGCCCTCATGGGCATAGAAAGAGAGGGAAAGGCCGACCCAAGTCATCCCCTAGCCCTGGGGGTGGGATTCCCTTCGAGCAGGCTTTAGCAAGCTGCCCAAAGGGAAAATCCCTCTCTGCTTATGGCCCCAAGGAACAGCTGACCTACAGAGGCATAAGCAGATAGGGAACGAAAGGATGAATATAAAAGAGTTATATGAAAAGGGTTGCTTCGTATTCGTTAGGGTCCCTGGACTCCAGGAATATGAAGCAACGAATATCTAACAAACATCTGACAAATCAGAGATATTCGTTGAATGTCCTGATTCATTTTTATATTGGTTCCCATGTCTAATGATGATCAATCAGTTTCTCATTTAGCCAGGTGGCCAAGTGAACCCAGATGGAAGAACGGGGGTTTAGGAGGGGAATCTACAGATGGCAAAAAAGAGAAAAAAATCCCCATTTTTCCCCTCTCATAAAAAAAAAGAGTCAGTCTCTGATCATGGCAGCCCTGTATTTTTACCTATAAAGTTGACCTGCTTTGCAGAATTATTGAGATGAATACACAAATATCATTATTCTTAACAACAGGCTATTAATCTGAATCAGTGGCTGTGTCTAAATTCTAATTTAGAGTACATTTAGCAATGGCCGTCTGAATTTTAAACAGATGCGGAACGACTAATACTGATTAGAAAGAGGTGGCTGAGAAAGAGACTATATATTATTTCTAAAGTCCTTAGATACTAGATAGCAAACACTAAGGAAGGTGGATGGATGGATGGATGGATGGACGGACGGACAGATGGTGATAAAAACAATAATTCCCCAGGGAAACACAGCAGCAGGAAAGAGGAATCAGTTCTCTTGGCTGAAAGCAATCAATCTGCCTATGAGCTAGGATGTCTCCTTGCAGTGAATGTGTGCAAGCCTATGAAATGCCATGCCCTTCAGTCTGGCAGCTGCTACCACTACCCCATTTATAAGGGGGACTTACGGGTTCCATGTGGGAGAAATGAGTCAGCTTGCAACATCCAGAATCCCAGTGGCAGCATGAGAGCGGTAGTCCTTTTTCCCCCCAAACTTAACATTTTTCAGAGGATGGACTACCACATCTAAATAACCCATTAAATCATAAACAAATCTTTATCTCTCTCCCCCCCCAACAAGCTTCTAATATTCATTACATATATTTATCCACATATGGCACAATTTTTAGGATGTTGTGTTCATGATTATAATCTGTATTTCAGCTAAATTTACAAATAAAAACTTGATCCAGTGGAGATAAATACCTTGACAAATTTAGATACAGTATTACATCTTGCTAGTAGTTTCAGTCAGCTGCCTTCTGTTTCACTTAAGCTTTTTTTATACACAGCTAACGTCAGCATTTTCATTATGCCTCATAATTTCATTAGCCACTTATCTATAGGAGAAACTCTCCAGGATTTCCCATGTGTGACAAACACTGGTACTGTCATCACATGACACTGAAATCCTAGAATCCCCAGGAATCTTGGTTTATCAACTAGCAAGCTCAGTCACTCCTACCTCCATGTTTTGTTTGTTTGGTCTGATCATGGTATGTGGATTCTTCCTTTAACTTCTTGGAAGGGGGGGGGGAAGCAAATTGCCAGCTGTGCCTAGGTTCAGATGACACAACAACCCAAACATGGTGCAAAGCTTGCTCCAGCAGGCTTTTTGTTCACAACAGTCTGACTTAGTGTCATGAGAACCAGGTCACTATCTTAACCGCTGATGATGCCTGAGGTGGTCATGATGCATCAGGGAAAAGAAGCTGGGATCATGTCAGTGTAGCCACTCAAGAAAGGAGAGGACAAAACAGCCAAACTATACGCATAGAAATGGTAAAGTACAGGTGCAAAGGAAAACTGTGGCCAGGTTGCCTATGTTCTTGCTGAATCTGCTGTCCAGGTGTTAAATGGAATGAAGAACTTCAAGATCCCTGATCTCTTACTTTTAAAGGACAACAACTTTAAATGAGACTTGATCTGAACAATGCATGTATAGGAAATCTTTAAAAACATGACTGGCAACTCTTCAGATACAGACAAACCTCTGTAAAAGATGACACGTGGCCACCTATGTCATAGTAGATACCGTATTTTTTGCACCATAAAACGCACTTTTTTTCCACAAAACAGAGGGGTGGAAAGTCTGTGCGTCTTATGGAGCGAAGAAAACAGATTATATTTTCCTGTTTTCTTCTTCTAAAAAATTGGTGCGTCTTATGGAAAGGTGCGTCTTATAGAGCGAAAAATACGGTACCTTAGTAGAACTTCCGACAAGAGCAGCTGACAATGAGGCAAATTCCATGCTAAGGGATGGGGCAGAAAAATAATATCCCA
This sequence comes from Pogona vitticeps, assembly GCF_051106095.1. Taxonomy (NCBI): domain Eukaryota; kingdom Metazoa; phylum Chordata; class Lepidosauria; order Squamata; family Agamidae; genus Pogona; species Pogona vitticeps. Next base: position 259,140,071 of record NC_135783.1, read on the forward strand.
GTATTGTAATGTGATGTGATACAAACTAACGGTATGTTTGCATTTGGAATACTGTGTACAGTGCTGGCTGCTCCACCACCAAAAGAATATCATATGGATTGAAAATGTTGCAGAGAGATGCAACAAAAAGGAGTTGGTACACGCAGGGATGTTATTTTAATACATATTGGACTGTCCAATTTGGGGGCAGGAGGAGTAAGGACAACATGACAAAAGTGTATAGTTCAATTCTGTGCATGTTTAGTCATAGGTATTTCCTATTACATTTAGTGGCAATTGCTCCATTTTAATAATATTTAAGGGTGTTGACTTCTATTAAAACAGTTATTCAAAATGCACAGTACAGTGATGCCTCACAAGACGAATGCCTCAGGGGACGAAAAACTCACAAGACGAATGGTTTTGGTGATGGGGTTGATGACTCGCAAGATGAATGTTCCTATGGCCGTGCTTTGCAAGATGAATGTTTTCTGTTTTTTGTTCCTGCGTCATGTTTGCTGATTTTTAAATGTTTTTCGATGATGTTTAAAAAGTTTAATTTTTTTGATTGAAATTTTGGAAATCATCTGCACAATATGTATGGCTTTAAAGAGCACTTCATAAATCCTTTGTAAACCAAATTTGATTTTGTTCTGACTTTTTTTGCCCATAGGAACGCATTAATTAGATTTCAATGCATTCCTATAGGAAAACGCGTTTCACCAGACAAATTTTTCGCAAGACGACATTAACTGTGGAACAAATTAGAACAAGCTGCTATTCAAGTATCATCTTCCCCTTCTGAAGGTGGAAGAAAACCAACTCAGGTTTCTAATTATAGCCTCAACATCCCTCACATCTTAGGAAGCACAACCTCCCTTTTGGCAAATGAGATGCTTCTGCTGCTGCTAGTCTGCTGTGGAGCTGTTCATATTCTTTCAAAAGGGGTTTGTAACAGCTGGGCAAGGAGGAACCCCTAGATGTTATGAGCCAGGGCTAAGGAAATTTGGGCAGCAATCTTTGCCTCCCCCTTCCCGCCTTCCCTTTTAGATACACCCTTGGTTATGAGAAAAAGCATACTCCCCATCATCGGAGACACTTTTCTCTTGATTACTACTTTTATGTACCAAGATTAGTCCCGACTGTCAGACTATGTCTTCCAATGCTCCAGATAAGCCTTTTATGAGGCAACCACCATCTCTTGCACACAGAATTTTACAAGGGGTCAAGATGCAGTCACCTTCCATTTGTCTCCCATATTTTCCCAGAACTTCTTTCAGCTTTTACTTTATTTAAAACCAGAAAGAAATATATGAAAGAGAAAAAAAAGATGGACTTTTGACCACTGGTGCTAGGCTGTCTGTCTAGATTGAACCTTTCCTCATCCTCTATTTGTTTAAAATGGTTATCAAATAAAATTTTATTCCATGCAAATGTATTTGAAATTCCATATTTTTCCAGGTATATGTCCTTGATGTTCTCCTCCCTTTCCAGATGTGCAACTGAAACCACAGGACCTTGGTACTATTTGCCCAAGAAGCTTAAGGAGGGAACAGCTTTCCTGTGCAACCTTTAACAGGCAAGCCAGAGTAGAGAACAGATCATCTGGAAGATGCTCACTCTGCTTTTACACTCATAGGAGCAAACAAGATGATCCCATTAGATTGATAAATTCCGGTTTGAAATGTCATGAATTTCATGGTTTTCAGAAAAATAAAGGAGCTGAATGCAAAGACTACAGGCACAACTTATGGGTTTTTTTTAAGTCCAGCCCAGAGGATCCTGGCCACCTTGTATTTTCTTCCTACATCTCCCATGTTCTGTCCTACCTTTTAACAAAATCAAAACAAAAATAAACAGAATGCTTCAGCTGAAAGGCTACCTCTCTCACTACTGGACAGCAATGACGTTCCCATTAAAGATTTACAGGGCATTTCCAAGGATACTTCTAGATTGCTTAACTGCCAGGAGGAAGAGAAATGCAAGGTTTAGAACTGAAAAACAGAACAGCTCTTAATGCTAATCTAAAACTAGTTAATTCAAAGCTCTCTTTTTTTGGGCTGAGAAAAAGCTTCCTTGTGATGAAAAAAATGTACATATTCCTTTGGGGTATTTTTTCCTCCATCGCTTTGTCTTGGAATGCTGTATTTGGAAGTACGTAACATTTGACTGCACAAAAGCCGTTGACTATGAAAAAGCCATTGACTGTGTCGACCACAACAAACTATGACAAGTTCTTAAAGAAATGGTAGTGCCTGACCACCTTATCTACCTCCTGAGAAATCTATATGCGGGACAGGAAGCAACAGTTAGAACTGGATATGGAACAACTGATTGGTTCAAAATTGGGAAAGGAGTACGACAAGGCTATATATTGTCCTCCAGCTTATTTAACTTTTATGCAGAATACATCATGCGGAAGGCTGGACTGGAGAAATCCCAAACCGGAATTAAGATTGCCGGAAGAAATATCAACAACCTCCGACATGGAGATGATACCACAGAAAGTGAGGAGGAATTAAAGAACCTCTTAATGAGGGTGAAAGAGGAGAGCACAAAAAATGGTCTGAAGCTCAACATCAAAAAAACTAAGATTATGGCCACTGGTCCTATCACCTCCTGGCAAATCAAAGCGGAAGATATGGAGGCAGTGACAGATTTTACCTTCTTGGGCTGATCACTGCAGATGGTGACAGTAGCCACAAAATTAAAAGATGCCTGCTTCTTGGGAGGAAAGCGATGAGAAACCTAGACAGCATCTTAAAAAGCAAAGACATCAGCTTGCCGACAAAGGTCCACATAGTCAAAGCTATGGTTTTTCCAGTAGCAATGTATGGAAGTGAGAGCTGGACCATAAAGAAGGCTCACCGCTGAAGAACTGATGCTTTTGAATTGTGGTGCTGGAGGAGGCTCTTGAGAGTCCCCTGGACTGCAAGGAGAACAAACCTACCCATTCTGAAGGAAATCAACCCTGAGTGCTCACTGGAAGGACAGATCCTGAAGCTGAGGCTCCAATACTTTGGGCATCTCATGAGAAGAGAAGACTCCTTGGAAAAGCCCCTGATGTTGGGAAAGTGTGTAGGCAAAAAGAGAAGGAGACAACAGAGGATGAGATGGTTGGACAGTGTCACCAAAGCTACCAACATGAATTTGACCAAACTCCTGGAGGCAATGGAAGACAGGAGGGCCTGGTGTGCTCTGGTCCATGGGATCACGAAGAGTTGGACACGACTTAACGACTAAACAACAACAACATTTGGAGATTTGTAACATTCCACAACCTAAGCGGTGAGAAAACCAAAAGGAAATTTATTCACCTTTTCTACCTATCCCAGTGCTGGGAAAGCTTGCATGTATTAGCTGACAGGTAGTTATTTTAAAAAGCAGTATCAGCCTTATACTGTACTCCTATCCTTCGGTAAAAAAGGACAGAACACAAGAGGCAGGCAAAGACATTTATCGTTATGATTACCTGTGGCTGATTCACCTGACCCACCTCTTTCTGGGGATGAGAAAATCTGTCAGTCTCATTCTTGCCATACTTCTCAGAATCCTACTGCCATTCTTGTTCCACCCTTTCTGTACCAGTCTGTGAGGTTCCCCCCTTCCCCATGTGAAAATCTGTCCATTTGTCTATCCCTCCCCTCTCCCAAAAGGCACTTGCATTTTCTAAGACACACATTTTGGTCACTGCTTTCATCAGACTCACATGTGTTGAGGTGCATGTGTCAAATGTACCTATTTTTTATAACACTGTATGCATGTCCGAAATGTAGGGATGGGTTTCTGCATATTTTTCCTCTCTGAAGAGTGTCACAAGGCTTCAGAAATGTGCGGATTTCCAAGGCAAGAGGTGTTTGATTCCACTGTTCTTCTCAGGGTGGGAAAAATTAGCTGCTTCATATGGAAATGCAAACCCGACTAATTTCTTCGCCATCTCTGTCTCCTCCCCCAAATTATTTTTATTAGATCTACAAATATCATGCATATGATAGCAATCAATCAGACTCACATTACTTTACCAATATGCTGAACCCAATTTAATTGGCAATGGGGCATTTTAATCAGACCTTGGAATAAATGAATTCTTTGTAATCATTTTTCTAATAACAGAGGTATAATTGCATTGCATTATGATTGTAACTTAATGAGGAAAAAATCACTTTTTTTTTTGATATAGCTCAGGGGTACTTCTTGCACCGTGTTTATCACTCAAGGCTTAGATGAGCAAAGAGGCTTGGAGTGCCTGGGGCCATTTTCTTTTATCTGTTTATTAGATTTTCATCCTGCCCATTTATCTAGTGGAGAGGCACTGCTTTAGGTAGTTTACAACATAACCCCCCTCCATCTATCAGACATATTTTGCAAAAAAAGAAGAAAAAATACCCCAAAGAACCCCCAGTCAGAAAGCAAATTTAAAAGTATAAACATAATAAGCTGTCATGAGGGGAGAATATCCTGGAAGGCTTATCTGAAACAATGTGTTTTAATTGACTTTCTCAATACAAGGGGAGAAGGATCCTGGGGTACCTCCACCAGCAGGTGTTCCATAATGTGGTGGCCATCACTGAGAAGACCCAGTTCCTAGCCATCGTTTTCTGGGCCTCCCTCGGGGCAATGCACAGCATCATAGCTTGGATGGAGTGGGAGGCATGGGTGGATGATCTCAAAAAGAGGAACCCTTAACAGGCCCAAACCATTAAGGGCTTCATATGTTAACATTAATACCTTGAATTTGTCATGGAAACATATAGGCAGCCAGTACAGGTGAGCCAGAACTGGGGAGATATGATTGTATCTTCAGTTGGCCCACAAGCTACAATCATCCCAGACAGGGACTGTCAAAAGGTTCGTTGTCTTCAAAGGGCAGTTGGCTAGTAACAGAAGGATACGGGGTCTTCACAGGTTCAGGCAACAACAAAGGTTTATTAACGTTTAACAGAGGAGTGTCAATAACAGCTTCAGTAGGGATTAACGGGTCCCACTGAGGCTCCATTCTTTTAACAAGTCCCGTTTCATCAACTTGGTAACTCTGCTTCAGAAGGGGGACCCGGGTGAAAAAAGAAAGAAAGAATGGAAATTAATATTTAAAGAAATATCTGAAATAATTGGATTGAATATTCCAATGTCTCCAATAATAGCTTTATTGAATATGATTAAAGATCAACTGGCGAAAGAAAATAAGGATTTAATAGTAATAATGATTACGGCAGCAAGGATAATTATGGCAAGGAATTGGAGAAATGAAAATCAATTTAACCTGGAGGAATGGTATAGAGAATTATGGGACATGGCTATTAATGTTAAACTGACATGTGATATGAAAATAAGTAGAGGCCAAATGAAAAATAATGATTTTAAGAAAATATGGAATGTATTTTTAGAACATGTATTTCGGAGAGGGAGGGGGTTTACACCAAGGGAAGAAACAATGAAATTTTGGAGTGAAAATGGATGGAATGAAGTGTAATGCTAGTCCTGAAGGTGATGGGTGCACATGGGTAAATGTCCTGTTTTGTTTTGTATCTTATAGTTTTTTTCTGTAGTAGTAGGTGTATTTTGTATTCTTTTAATTAAAAAAAAAAGAAGAAGGGGGGAGCCAGCCCAAAGCGCTCCCGATCATTGGGCTTCCTCAATGGGGCACTCCTTACAGTGCAGATGGTCCCGCAGCAAGGGTGGCGGGCCCAATTCCCCTCGAGAGGTGGTGTGTGGAATGATGGATCCGGGCGAACCACCCTCCTCCAGTGACCATGCCCTCTGGGGTACACCACCACGGTCCATTCGAGTGTTTCATGGCCCACTAAGCCTCCAGGGTGAGGAGAAGGGTCAGGAAGGAGCCCACTGACCTTCAGGGTCGGAAAGTCATCCAAAAGAGATTTTACTTCACAAACCTTTTCTTCTTCTCTCTCGACTTTCCTCTCCTTCCCTTTCACCCATCTGAATTCCCGCGTAAACGTCCCATTCTCTTTATCCTCCTCCCACACCTCCACCCATTGCTCCTCCCCTTCTATGTCATCCCACTCTGCCAGAAAAACGTCTGTTTTAACCCCTTTGGGTTCTTTCTCTTCTTTTAGCTCTCTCTCCTCCCTTTCCACGACGTGCGCAATCTTGTCAACCGGAGGAGACGGCACACTGGCAGCAAAGCCTTCCTCACAGGGACAACCTCTCTAAAGTAGTTCATGCACTGCTAACCTTCTGGTTAGACTACTGTAATATACTTTACACAGGACTACCCTTGAAGACAACATAGATGCTGCAGTGAGTGCAATATGTAGCAGCTAGAGAGCTAGCAGGAACACTTTTTGGAGCCCATATGACACCAGTCCTGAAAGAACTGCACTGGTTGTCAAAACACTTTTGAGCTGAGTTGAGGTTGTTGATGATAATCTATAAAGCCCTAAACAGCTTGGATTCTGAATAATTTTTTGGAATATACCTGTATACATCTGACCAGTTATTAAGAACTGCTGGAAGGACCTCCTCCATGTTCCACTATGTGGAAACAGAGGCTTTCTCAGCTGTGTTATCTCACTTATGGAATGCTCTCCTCTTAGAGGTTCAACTGATGCTAAGCAGAGATGGGCACAAACCACTGCTGTGGGGGTTTGTGCCAGTTCATTTATAGGCGAAACAGATGTTTGGCGTGTCAAAGCCCCGCCTCCTCTGGCAGGCGCCCACTCAGAGGTTTGTGCCCATCTCTAGTGCTCACTCTAATCTCACTTCAGCACCAGGTTAAAACATGGTTATTCAACTTGGTTATTTTAAGCAAGTTAAAAACATGATTAAAACAAGGCCTTTGAAGATTAAGAATCACGGCTGTAAGAGGCTGTGGAGGCTTCTTTATTGTTGATGATTTTAGTGTTCTATGCAGTTTTTAATGTTTTTAAAATATTAAATTTAGATATTGTTTTATTGTTGTACTCTACACTGAGATCTCAGATTAAACAAATCTTCTGATTTTAATTGGCAAGGGCCGTAATTTTGCATTTGTACACATCATTGGCATGTGTGATAATATGCAAAACCCTTCTTTTAGATTACATGTAGTTGGCCACCTTACTTACTCCCTATGTCTTCTCTGGCAAGTTAAAGCTCTTCAAATATATTAGATTATGGCTCCCATCGTCCCCAAATATCATGGTCATCAGGGGACCTTGATGACAGTTGTAAACAAGGCTAAAGATGGTTGCCTTAGCCAGTCTGGTTTATTTATTCATTTTATTTTATTTAGGCTTTAGTGACTATGTCATTACTCAGGACAGCTTACAAAATATTAGAAAACATACAGCTAAAATATGAAAACCATATTAAAAGAAAACAAACAAAACCCTACCCCACCTCCATAAAATCACCAGTTTCCAAATCAGCTTCTCCTGTAGTCATGGCACCATTCAGGACAGGGAAAGACATGGCCCTCCAGAGGTTGCAACCATCATCTCTCACCAGGGGCAGCTAGGATTGATCAGGGTGGCACTCTAAGAACATCTTGAAGACTCCCTGTTTTCCATTAGTGGGAAGACTGGATGGAATGCCTGTTTTGTTTTGGGGGAGGGGGGTTGTATCAAAATATTGCAGGATAAGCACACAGAAGGAGTACAAAGTAAATATTCTTTATGTCCTTATATCTTTTCAGGAAATGATTTGTCCTACTTATGAAGAGTTAAAGCCTTAGTCTCTTGATTTATATTTGTTGTTTAGTCGTTTAGTCATGTCCAACTCTTCGTGACCCCATGGACCAGAGCACGCCAGGCCCTCCTGCCTCCCGGAGTTGGGTTAAATTCATGTTGGTCACTTCGATGACACTGTCCAACCATCTCATCCTCTGTCGTCCCCTTCTCCTCTTGCCTTCACACTTTCCCAACATCAGTGTCTTTTCCAGGGAGTCTTCTCTTCTCATGAGATGGTCGAAGTATTGGAGCCTCAGCTTCAGGATCTGTCCTTCCAGTGAGCACTCAGGGTTGATTTCCTTCAGAATGGATAGGTTTGATCTCCTTGCAGTCCAGGGGACTCTCAAGTCTTGATATATATATAAATGATCAGCTAGGCAGGGCGATCCCTTTTCAGTGCCATTCAGCTGGCACTTTGATGACTCCTCAAGGCAGTGGCTACTTAAGGAGGGTTCTTTATGCATCAGCCGAATTCTAACAGAATACCAGCTCTTTAGCTCTTCATGCGGTGCTGCACTGTTTCCTGTTTACCAGAAGAAGGGCCTTCAGGCTATCGTCTTCCCAGTCTCTGCTCCAAACAGTGGTTAAAGCCTGCTCAAAGGAAATCTGCTTTCCTTCCATTTTTATTATTAAAAGCATGATCATCTAAATACCAAACAGCATACTTTGCAGGAAGCAGTGAGGGATTTAGTGTCAAGGCTTTTCGACAGCTCTGTTCAGTAATCAATCTGTAGTATTTGTAGGGCCTGCTGACTCCAGCACACTACGGATCACATCTCATTTCATGTTTGTCGCTCAGGGTCCTAGAATGAATCCCTGGACCTTTCCTGCATGTCAGCTGGAAACCAGCTTTTCAGTTCCCTGCGGCAGGTTCATTTCTGGAGGAGGGAGCTGGAGAATATTTATGGCTGGGCAACATCATCCTCTACAACAAAAGCAGTAACCCCTTTATACTGGAAACTGCACTCTGTATGTTTGGGAAAGAGTGTCCCATTAGCTGTTAGGGATTTTGGTGAAATTTCATTATTTGCTTCCTAACACAAACTGGATTGGAAAAACAGGTGTATTATGCTTAATTATTCTTCCATCCTTTCTAAAGTGGATTTTAAATCTGAGTTTACTTTTTGCTTAGCATTTTGTTCTCTTTGTATGCTGACTGCCTTTTATGGTTTCATTAACCTTTTTATGTAAACCATCTTTGAACTGGTCAGTCTTTCTTCCTTTCATTTGAAGAAAGTCCTGTGTTCCTACTTTCAGTTTGATGGTTTGAGGAGAAGGATGGGGCACGTTGCAAACAAACAAACAAACAAACAAGGAAGAAAGGAAGGAACGAAGGAAGTGTATATTTCTGCTTCTTCCCTTCTCTCTCTTTCCCATATGAACTGTGAACAAATAAGAAACCGATGGTTGTTGTGGGTTTTTCGGGCTCTTTGGCCATGTTCTGAAGGTTCGTCTTCCTAATGTTTCACCAGTCTCTGTGGCTGGCATCTTCAGAGGACAGCACTCTGTGCTCTGGTGCAGATTGTTTGGGAGTTGAGTATTTATGGCTGTGATAACAGCTTTTGTTCTTTTCAGGAGATGGGTGATTATGGTGACTATGATAAAATTTCTCATTCTCTGTGATTTTCAAAGTCTTAACTTGCTAAGACTCCCTGTCAAGACCTCCCCTTGCAGAAGGGAGATTTTCTGACCTTCAATAAAAGAATGAACCCACAATTGTAACAAGCCTGTATAACTTGGTGTTTCATCTGCATCTCCAGGTGACTTGCATACAAGAAAGATACCATTGGTAATATTCCTGGTGTATCTTCTTTCCTGCTCAGGAAGGATACTGTTCTGTGCAAGAACTGAAAGAAATCCTGCCCAGCTTGGTGTTTATTCCAGTAAAATATTCCAAGATCCCAAGATTTCTTGGTGCATGGAAACTCTTGCAGAGAAATCTCATGACAAGGAAGGTGTTTCCCCCCCCCTCATTTTTTTCTCTGAAGCTGAGAGGGTGTGAGATTTACATCCCTAAATTTCAGGTATCTGCATCAGCATCCTTATATCACCATCATCATCATTCAATTCATTCTTAGATAATATTCCTTATAAATGAAGCACATCTTGCCAGTAAAGAATTTTAAATCTGTTTAGATTGTTTGTTTCTTCGTGCAGCATAGGAGTGGGCCATCCTGGCCTTCAGGCATTGCTGGATGGCAACTCATCTCACTGCGTCTCACTGGCTAAGGCTGATGGGAACTGCATTCCGACCATCAAGAGAGCCATAAGTTCCTCACTCTGACTAAACACATAATTATAAGAACACTTAATTGATTTTAGATGTCTACCATCCCCCCCTTTTAATTTTTATTGTTTATGATTGATTGGTTGATTTATTTAACAAACTTTTATACTGCCCGATTAGTGCTGGGCATAAAAAAAACCCCATAAAAAATACTATAACAATCGCAAGAAATGTAACATTAAAAAAATCAAATATAATTAGCATAGAGACAAGCAAACTAAACAGAATCAGGCAACAGTCCACTGTTTTGTGTATAAATGTAATGCTGATAAAGTTGAATCTGAAATTAAATGAATAAAAATAATTGGATAGATACTTCCCCCCCCCCCCGCTTTCACCACTTTTATCAATATCCAGTCTCCAAGGACAAAGAGATGCAACTTTATCTCTTTTGAAAAGAAAACAAAAGGGTAAGACACAATTGTTTAACTCTGCCAAAGGAAATGCACATGATCCATATGGTTGAGAACAGGGCAATGTAAAGGACTGCAGGGAACATGATGGATGAAAGTCTTGTGCAAGCATACACCTCGTATTCAATTTAACTTGTTTGGTACCTTGAAGATAGTCAATGAGGTTCATACAATTTTAAAACCTCTGCAGCAAAACTGTGGAATTGCAAAGACACATCTGTGACAGATGACCATTTAATCTCCACTAGGAAATCTCCAACAAAGGGGAGTCCACACCACTCTGAAGCAGTCTATCCAGTATTAAGCACATATTACTTTCAGGTAATATTCAATTGAAATATCCTGTTTTGAAATTTGGTTCAGATCCTACTCTTTGGAGCAGCAGGGGGGAAAACATGCTCCACCTCCTGTGATGTACATCTAAGCAAGACCACAGCCTGTTTTAATCCAGATCTCAGCTTAAGAATTATTTTTCATGCTGAAGAACAGCCTGTGAACACATGAAACAGAAGAAAACAGAGTCTATTTCCAACTGCGAAGAATCCGTTACAGCTGGCTTCCACTTAACTCATCCAGAATCAGTGATAAGCATCAAGATCAGAGAGTCAAAAAGGAAATCTTGAAAAGAGAGTGATTTGAAAAAACTGCCCAAATCTTTGCTATTTCTACAATATTTGTACAATTTTAAATGTCATTTGGATCTCTTCTGTTGATTGGATGCCCTTCTGTTGATTGGATGAATTGGCTGTGAGTCAAATATACAATGTATTCCCAAAGGCTTTCACGGCCGGGATCTAATGGTTGTTGTGGGTTTTTCGGGCTCTTTGGCCGTGTTCTGAGGGTCGTTCTTCCTAACGTTTCGCCAGTCCCTGTGGCCGGCATCTTCAGAGGACAGCACTCGGTGCTCTGGTGTAGTTGGCTTGGGAGTGGAGTATATGATGCATCAATAGAAGGGGCATATTTGCAGTGTTTTCCTCCAGGCAGTTGTGAGTGGTCAACATAGGGTTAATCTAGTTTTTGCTAACAACTGTTCTGTGAAGTGAAATCCTAAGGAGCTTCACTGAGAATCCAGACCTCCTCTGTCCTTCCAGGACTCTCTTCACTGTCCCATAGGTGTCCTCCAAGCATGGAAATTCTGGAGGTGGGGAACCCCCCTGGCTGTGACCATGAAGTTGCTCTGCATCATTCCACTCTGACTAGTATTTTTCCTGCATTTTATTTATCTATCACAACTGAATACATTATCTGCTGAAATCATGCTTGCATATATATGCAACTCCAAGGAGAGAGAGAGAGCTGCAGAAAGGTGGGGGCACAGAATAAGTGGAGGAAAGATTTATCTGCAGTCCATCCTAGAAAGGGGCACCCACCTGAGGGCCAAAAACCTATACAGGAATTAGCCCATGCTTTTGCTTTCAACGTACCCAAGCTACACAGGCACACTCTGACAGCGTCACTCAACTATTCGGGCAGTTCCTGAGAAATCCTTCCTTGAAGCAATGCGAGGGGAGGGGGGAAGGGGGTGGGGAAACGCTAGAGGACCGCATCAAAGCTAGAACTGCCTTCTGTAACCTGGCGCCCTCCAGATGTTTAAGACTTCCGTTCCCATCAGCCCGAACCACCATGGATAATGAGGATGAATTATGGGAGCTGTAGTCCTAAAACAACCCGGAGGGCACTCGGGCGGGGAAGACATCGCTTGGATCTCTCTCCGCCTCCGCCTCCGCGTCTTATCGATCAAGCAGATGGTGCCCAGCCGGAGAGCTCCAAGGAGTGAAATCAACAAAGTCACGCTGCCTTGTCACATGCTCAATGTTTTCATCCTATTGACTTCTCTCGAGTGAGTTTTTTTTTTCCTGCGAGGCGGGGGGGGGGGAGAAGAGGCATGCACAACCACAATCCTATCGGGACGATGTCTCTTTCCCCCCTTCTAGTACCTCCTGGCCCGCCCGCCATCGCCGCCACATTTTTCTGGCAGCAAATGTGAACGGGGAGAAAAACAACGAAGAGCAGGAGGTGGAAGTACAAAGAGATTCTCCGACAGGGAAGGGTAAAAAAAAACAACCCGATTCTAGCTGCCAGAGCACACAATGGAGAAAGGATTATGAGCCGAGGCAGGATCCTCTTGTCTGTCAAAACAAGGCTCCTGCGGCGATCATAAAAGTCGGCTCACATGTCCTTAAAAAGAAAAAATTAAAACCCACCCTAAATGCACTAGACTCACCACTGTCACCGGCGACACCATGTTTGCCGAAGAGGCTTCTCCCCGCAGTCTTTCGCCTTCTGTTTATATAGCTGGAGCGGACGCCGTGGTGTGCCGCGCTCACCCTTTAAATAGGACCGGAGTGTATCTATTTTTCTCAATGCCGATTGTTTTCTCTGTTCTGTTTTAGAACGCCGTGACGTCACAATAGTCGGAGCGAATGTGCGGAGGGGAGAGGACCGGGGGGCGGCACTTCAGCCACCGCGTTCCCCACCCCCTTATCTTCTCCCAGAGTGGCTCACTTGCTCGTTAGTAGAGACACTGTGCGTAACGGTAAGGGAGGGGACTGGCCGCATGTGAAAACTGCCCCCCCCCGTCGAAGCTGAAGCTCTGCCTTCAGTTAACCAATACCTATACAGTATCTCTCTATATCACCCTGTACATATCAAGGGATGGTTCCTCGTTCCTCTTTTCCTGGCTCTGCATTTAATCGCTTCGTTTAGAGTATTTACTTCCTAAGCGATTTTCATTTGCAAAAGTATTGAACGTTCTACTAGCATCACCCATCGTTATTATGATTACACGATCAAATCAAGAGAAAGTAGCGCTGGTGCAGGGTGCGAAGAATGCACTGAGACCCTAAGTAGCATCCATCCGGGAACGATATGCATTTGAACTGTTTATTGAAGATCAAATACAAATACTGTAGCTCAGCATAAACGTGGCAGGAGGGAGAAAAAGAATAACATTTTGGCCCAGCAACTATGTATCCAAGTAATTCAAAGCTTAATAACTGAACGCCTTGGGCTTATTTGCAAGCAACATTTTATAAATTTGTTAAACCGCTTTTCAGTTTAACAGCTGCACGTTTTGTCCTGCAAAGTCCCATAATGGTAATCTGTAAACAGTTTCATTTTTTTACATTGTTCACCACTGCAAGTATACTGCAAAATATTGCAAGTGTCACGTGGCTATGCATGTAGCATAGCTATAGCCTCAGGTGCACTTTCTGAGGAGGAATTCATACAAAGATTTCACTTAAATTAGTTGGGAGCATTAGTTCATGATGAGCTCGGTAAAAATAATACATTGTTGGATTTACTAGCTGAAGATAACTAGGGATAATTAGAGTAGCTTGTATTCATTACAGACATTTGCAGAAAGAGGCAGTCCATCATTTCTTTGGCTATGGTCTTGTATAGTCCAGTAAATTTGATTTTAACAGGGTTTTATGTTGCAGATGAATATAGCCATTTGTAATGATTGTTGTGGGTTTTTCAGGCTGTTTGGCCGAGTTCTGGACGTTTTTCTTCCTAACGTTTCACCAGTCTCTGTGGCTGGCATCTTCAGAGGACAAGAGCTAGAATTCCATCTGTGTTCTGGTAATAGTGTGTGGGATTGTTGAGTACTATTTGTAGCTGTGGGATAAGGGGTTTTTGTTCTTTTCAGGAGATTGAGTGTTTCCTGTGATCAGGTTTTTTTTTTATGGGTGTTTTGTTGTGATAAGGGGGGGAGACTGTCACTGTGATTGATGACTGTCGTTGGCTGGTCTTTTGTGTGCAGTGGATCACCGGTCCTTGTGTCTGGGCAGAGTTCATCAACCTTTTTGCAGGCTGTATTTTTCAGTGCTGGGGGCTAGGCTTTGTTGATTTTTAGACTTTCTCCTTTTTTGTTGAAGCTCTGCTGGTGTTTGTGCATTTCAATGGCTTCCTTGTGTAGTCTAACATAATGATTGCTGGTGTAGTCCAGTACTTCTGTGTTTAAAAATGGGATTTCATGACCAGCTTGTTTCAGGGCATGTTCAGCTACAGCCAGATTTTACAGTTGTTTTAGTCTGTTTCATGTTCTTTGATTCTGGTTTGGATGCTACATTTTGTGGTCCCAATATATACAGTGGTGCCTCGACTTACAAACATCCCTAGTTATGACCATTTCAAGTTACAACCAGCTCTGGCCACAAAATTACTCCAACCGGAGCTTCCACTTATGAACAGAAAAAGGCATGGGAAAAAGGCGGGAAATAAAAAATTTCTAACTGTAGGTTAGGAAAGTTCATAAGTCGAGGCACCACTGTAGTTCTTTTGCCCCATCAGTTAGAGAGTGTGTGTTGCAGGGGGCTTGGGACTGCCTCGCTTCTGCTTCTAAGTGAGCATGTCTGTGTGTTTGCAGGGAGGCTTTGGGCTGCCTGGTAAGGTAAGGTGCTGTTTTCTGCTTTTTAAAAATTGTTCTGGGTGTTTTTGCAACATGGTTTTGGGCTGGGGGAGTTATGTTTCTGTGCTGTGATGGGTCTTGGGGGGTTGTTTGTTGGGTTTTTTCCCCATTTCTGATGGGTCGGGGTTTTTTTTGGCTCTCTTTGTTTTCTGTGCATTTCCAATGGGTCTTGCACGCTTGATTGCTTTTCTCCCCCCCCCCTTCGGCCAGAAGGGATTAATCGTGTTTCCAATTAATCTTGCAGTAATTTTTGTGATTTTTTTCCTTCAGCTGGAACGAATTAATTGCATTTCAATGCATTCCTAAGGAAATAGTGCTTGCAACCATTTCGAGTTACGTCCATCTTCTGGAATGGATTATGGTCGTAAATCAAGGCACCACTGTACCTGACCACAACTGCAAGGTACCCAGTATACTCCTGCAGTGGTGAGGCAATTTCTTTTGTCCTTTGCTGACTGTAACATTTGTTGTATTTTGTCCTAGCACTGAAAAATACAGCCTGCAAAAGGTCAATGAACTCTACCCAGCCACAAGGACTGGTGATCACTGTACACAAGACCAGCCAACAATACCCATCAATCACAATGACAGATCATATCTCCCCCCTCTTATCACAACAAAATACTCATAACAAAAAAAAACAACTGAAAGCTAGACCATAAAGAAGGCTGACCACCAAAGAATTGGTGCTTTTGAATTATGGTGCTGGAGGAGACTCTTGAGAGTCCCTTGGACTGCAAAGAGAACAAACCTGTCCATTCTGAAGGAAATCAACTGAGTGCTCACTGGAAGGACAGATCCTGAAGCTGAGGGTCCAATAGTTTGTCCATCTCATGAGAAGAGAAAACTCCCTGGAAAAGACCCTGATGTCTGGAAAATGTGAAGGCAAGAGGAGAAGGTGACGACAGAGGACGAGATGGTTGGACAGTTGTCACCGAAGCTAACAACATGAATTTGACAGAACTCCGGGATGCAGTGGAAGAGAGGAGGGCCTGGCGTGCTCTGGTCCATGAGGTCACGAAGAGTCGGACACAACTTAACAATTAAACAACAACAAAAGTTTTCATACATTCTCTTGTAAGAAGTCCACAAAACCTTGGGGTGAACAACTGTTGATCAGAAATTTTGCACCTACAGCTCCCATAATCCACAGCCATCATAGTCCAGAGTGCAGAATTATGGGACTGCAATCCATACACATTTGGAGATCACCATTATTAGTAGACTATCAGGAACAGCGGTAGAAGGGCTTGGAGTTCTGTGTGGTTGCATCCAGAAGGGGCCTCCTGTGGTGAGTTTTGCTGCCTCAGCTAAGTGAGTGTTGGACTAGTTGATTTTGGGGATATTTATAACTCTGCAGTACAAGAATTCTAGAGCAAGTTTTCTTCAGTTCAGGAAAAAGGATAGTGATATGATGTAGTTTTAAGTGTACTTAAAGCCATGTAGGAATAAATATTCTAATGGACTCCACCTATTGTTTACTTTTTGCCCCCAGGCCCTCTCAAACTTAATGGGCAACAGCCACTATTCCTTCTCAGGAAAGTTTGTCCAGTATGAAGTCACTCTCAGAGGCTAGCAGCAAATCTGATGGTTTATCAGCATGAGATTTTCAGATTTCTTTGAACGATGAATCCCATAGTTCTACATTCTGTGTGTTCCACCTGATAGAACCACACCTTAGTCACCTGAACGTGGCTTACCTGGAGAAAAAGCCTAGCTGGGAAAGGTTTAGGGCTTAGCACAGACCTAGCTTTGCCTCTGCTTCCTATGCATAAACTGCCCCATTGTTAGCTGGAAGCTTCCTTTCTGAACAAGAAGCTAAGCCTATGCTTAGGCTCAAAGCCTTCCCACCTAGGCCTTTCTCCAGACGAGCCACACTTAGGTGTTCATAGGTGTGGGTCCATCAGGTGGAACACCCAGAATGGGGAATTATGAGATTTGTAGTTTAAACAATCTGAAAATTCATTTCCTGTTGACTTTATGCAGATATTTCAATATTCTGAAGATTGATTTTACTGTAATTTGGTTTTACTCTGGATATCACTTCGTTTTACTGTACTATGAATATCACTTTGGCAACCTGAGGCGACTGTCAACTAAATATGGAAGTACTGGAAATACTTAATAAACAATGTATGTAATACAGATACATAAATTATTAATTGTAATTTAATTATAATTAAATGGCATCAATAATGAACATATAATAAATATAGTAAGTTCTCATCCCACAGCATAGTTTTATGCTGATGACACCACATTGCATCAGAAGAAACTGCCTGCTTTAACTCCGGTATAGCATATAATTACATCCATGACCTAGTGTCTGTGTCATGGTTTAAGAGGAAGCTAGCAGGAGGAGGAAAACATTTACAAGGTGAGTGCTATAATAGCCAGCTATGAAAGTTAAATATTATAGCTGAATGAGCTAGAACAGAGGGTCCCAGCCTTGGGTAACCCAGGTGTTCTTGAACTGCAATTCCCAGAAGCTTTCACCACTAGCTGTGCTGGCTGGGGTTTCTAGGAATTGCAGTCCAAGAACAGCGGGGCTACCAAAGGTTGGGAACTATTGAGCTAGAAGATTAACAAGATACAGTCTTTGCCTACCATCCAAACATAATACTGTACTTTGATTAAATGTCCAGAGAAGTGTTGAAACTACTTCCTGACCTTTGCAGCAATCATCTTAGGCACAACTTGGAAGGAACTGGTCATAAATAATAACGATTGTGTGTTGTCAAATCAGTTCTGACTAATGGTGACCCTTTCCAGAGTAGATAGAGGGTACTCGGAAGTAGTTTACCATCTGCTTCTTTCGGAGGCATTCTGAGCAGCTTTGCTCAAGACCTCATACACTGGCCCTTTCTTCTGGAGGCACAGAAGGGAACTGAACCCCTAAACTCAGGCTCTGCAGCCAGATACCTAACTCTCTGAGACATCCTGCCAGGTGATAAATAAATAATTAGCTACTTATAATTAATTCCTTTCCCTCCTGATGCATTATGGCCCATGTGGAGGTTTATTCTTCTGCTGCGGAATGAAGCACACTCCCTGCTCCAGTCACAGGCCACCAGAGCCGTTTTCTAATAATAAAGGACATAACTATGTCACCTTACCAGAGACCAACAGCTTGGGATGTTCACAGGTTTTTCTCAAAAGTAACAAAAAGTAAGTATTGCTTGGTAGTTTAATGGTTTAGGACCTCACTACTTGTCAGAATGTCTCTCCTCAGATATCAGCTACTCATTTTACTTGCTCTTCTCAATCCATGATGCTAAATGTGGCCACACTGAGGGGGGCCAGAAAGGCGAAGACAAGGAATGGAGTTTTATTGGCGTGGCCCCATTCTCTGAAACAGGTTACCAGCAGAATTACCTCAGGTTCCTTCTCTCCTTATGTTCAGGAAACTGTTAAAATCAGAACTATTCAAGGCTGCCTTTGACAATGGAGTCTTCCAAACGCTGTCAATTTTAATATTAATATTTTATTTGTATTTTCTTTTTTTTTCTTTTCCTTTTTTTTAAACAATGTTTCTTTTTAATTGCCATATTATATGTATGGCCATCTGAGGTCTTCAAGATTTATAAGTTTTAACTTGTAAACTGTCCAGAGTAGTGCATGCAGTAATGGGGCAGTAGATCAATCAATCAATCAATCAATCAATCAATCAATCAATCAATCAATCAATCAATCAATCAATCAATCAATCAATCAATCAATCAATCAAATAAATAAATAAATAAATAAATAAATAAATAAATAAATGGGACTTTCAGTATGTAACTCTATGAGCGTCTGTACAGTGAGTTTTATAGCTCAGCTCTAGCATAGGTATCCTATTTTCATTGTCCTCTTCCCATCTTTGTTTTCTTCTTCGTTTCTTTATCTGAGACTCATTCCATATCATGAAAAGGCTCCTACTTTTCGACTGACATGACAGGACAAGTGCCTCACTTGTCTATCTACGCAGTATGCATGTTCTAAGAAATCATAACCTCTTCTTCTTAACAGGTGACTCAAGTAGTAACATCGTATATTATATAGTGTTTCACGTTCTGTATTGTACCATCCTGTATCATTAAGATTATAATTTATGAGAATTATAATTGTCAATTGGGAAAGAGGATGATTGGAGAAGGCACTGAGCCCAGTTTACCCACTTAACATATAAATATCTTCCTTTGCCTTCCCTGTCTAGTCTAGTTTTTCACAGTTCAGCAGATAGTTGGATTAAATATCAACTTCCGTGAAAATTTCTTACAAGGATTTTAACATTTGCTTTTCCCCCAATGATACATGTTGAGCCAACGTGTGATCACAGCATTTGATTGTTCCATTTTTTTTCAGAAGGCATGTTCTAGAAGCCCTGATTCTCTTTTAATATTTCCTTGATTAAAAAAAAAAATTGGACACTTGCATTAGATTATTATGTTGTAATTATGATCTGCAAAGTATTGGATGAGAGGAATCTGTGGGTGTCAAGATGCAGCATGACAATTCTCAACATGCCTAACCATTCACCAAAGTGACCAGGGCTATTTAAAATGTAGATTCAAAGTAATCTGAATGGTCCTAGATTTCTGGCTTGGAACTCAAATCACTGATATTGTTTGTATATGTATTATGCACTATAAAGTCACATTTCCTTAGTGACTGGCTAACAGAAGTTTTTAAATGGGATGGTTTGTATTTTTGTTGCTTTTAAATTTGTTTAAATCTTAAATTTGAGCTGATATTTGCAAGATAACTTGGTTGGCTGTCATCTTTTGTTTTATCTGCTCCACGGAATCGTAAGTGACTACTTTTTATAATCTTTTCAACTTGAGAGTATAAGGGAGACTGAACATCTATTTCTACTGTTTAATACCATGCAGTGTTGTCCCCTTGCTTTGTTTGTTTTTGGCAAACAGAGTTCTGACACAGGGCTAGACAGCATCTTCTTGATAAAAATATATTTTAGGTTATACATGCATTGGTGTATTATTCCTAAAATGAAAAAAAAATCCTCACAGGCAATATTGAGATATTCATCAAACTAGATATGATGTTAAATGCAGGCTTTAAAAATCCACATATCAACACCTGGTCAGGATTAGATCAAGCAAGGAGGGAGAATTTAATTCTTTCCTCTCCACTGCAATGCTAAGGAAAATTCCTGGTCTGAAAAGACTGTTATCTGCTTTAGGGAGAAATCTCTCAGTCGTGCCAACAGCTTTGTGAAAATATTTGTAAACACTCAAAACAATGGATCTTGGCATGAACTTATTTAAATTTTGTAAGTGTACACAGAATTATGCAAACAGATTTTTAATCAGCATTTATACTCAGACTGGATGGGACTCCTTCCATTGTAGTCAGCATGACAAGTTCTCTCCATAGAATTATATTTATATTTTCACACAAGTATTTTCCCATAGTGAGATAGCATTTAATGGAGACTCTGAAATGTTTAATAACTGTATTACTCTTGTCATGGTGTAGTGGTAGTTATTACAGAATTAGAAGTAAAAACACAGATTTCCTTGGACCAAATCCCCCCCCCCGGCATGCTGGCACTCAATTGAGTAGCATTCAATCCCAATATAATACTAGATCTGAATTATTGCTTAGCAGCTTGATACTCACACTGTAACAGTAAATGTGATTCACTTGCATGATCCTTGTGGGAGAAAAGAAAACAGAATCTGCCAGGTTCCTTTTCTACCATCCTCAAGGTCAGTCTTATCATTAGGCAGTTTATTGACTAACTCGGGTAGCAGGGTATCTCTCTCTCTCTCTCTCTCTCTCTCTCTCTCTGTGTGTGTGTGTGTGTGTGTGTGTGTGTGGTTCCCTAGCTGGTACTCATCTTTTAGAACAGAGCTCTGTGTGGCACACAACCTGTCCTCACCTCCTTAATTAACCTGCTGACTTTAGGTGTGGTGAAAGGCAGTATTTTATTGCCAGTAATGAGATGTAAGCTTGGGATAGGTACATCTTGTTCTTTACCTCACCTCTTCAGGCAGGCTAATAACCACAACTGAGGCTCTGGTTTTTAGTTTTCCAAAGTTAGTTTTTAAAGTTTCAAATGTTTTTTATTACTTAATGGATTTCTAATATTGTTGTAATTTAATTGCTTGCTAATCAATCAATTGCTTTTTAATCTGTAATTTACTGTGTTTTTAATTTTACTTGTTTTAACACCTTGGGTCCTTTCACCAGGGAAAATGTGGCCTACAAATGATACAAAATCAATCAGTTTGCCTCAGGCATCATAATATCTTGTGTTATATTTGATAATTCAACAGTTTTTCCAGTCTGTTTAAGTCCTAGAGTATAGCTTAACCCCACCACAGTCATTGGGCTGCCGAATATGAAAAATGGGGCCTAGCTAGCAAGCCCCGAGTTTGGATGGGAAAGAAGAGTATGTTGAAAAAGAGTGGTGACAGAAGGATGAATTTCATGCTTCTTGCCAGAGTCTACACTCCATACAAGAGTCTCTGGAAATCCTTCCAGCTGTGCAGGAATACAGGTGTCATTGAGCTGCTGACAGAAAGAAATCCAAACGTTTTCAATAGGAATACTTTCTACTGAAGAAGAAAAGACTCTCTTGATTCTTTAGCTTTGGCTGGATTTAAACCAGTCTTTCAAGATCTCGTCAGAGCACATGTACACAAATGCAGACCTCTAGTAATAGCTCATTTAGTATTTAAAGATTTTTTTTATTATTGTTGCTACTCTTATTCCCTTTCTTTGAATTAAAATGTAACTCACCCTGGCTATGTGGTCTTGTCCTTTTGCATTCACTGGTGGTGGCAAAATCCAAACTACTGACATGCCTTTGAACTTAATTCTCTCCAGTCACCTACCATAACTCTACTAGGACCGGCATTTCCTGCTAGCCAGGTTAAGTGATGCAGAAACAATGTGCATCTTTATGAACTGGGGCATTCGCCATCATAGTATCTCCATATTAGTACTTTCCCAACTCATTCAGTGCCTTTTGTGACACATTTTTCTTCACTGTCCTCAAAGAATACTGCCCATTGTTCAGCTGTGAACCCTTCCTAGACTTTTCTCATCCATAAGGCTTGCAGCTATCTCCATGGGAACATTATCAAGAAAGGAAGAGAAAACCACTGTTCTGGGTCTCAATTTAAAATTTTATTTTTTATTCATGCCTCTCACAGATTAGTTTCCATAGTAACAGAGAACTGTGGCTCTATTTCAGAGCTTTAAACCAAGTCAGGCTCCAATCATATTACACATCCATTTAGCAGACTTGGCTGGGTCAGGCACCTAAGTTGTGTCAATACTTGGAAAGTAGCTCATTTCTGGGGTTTTGCAGTCAGGAAAAAAAAACCAAGATGTGTTGCTGGTTCAATCACAGCAAGTCAAGACATTTTTGCTACCAAAGCAAATGAGAGCACAGATTGCATTTTAGTCTGCACTGGCCAAAACCAAGCACGTTGTCTGCTTCAAACATTTACTTACTAAAAATTGTATTGTCCCGTGCGGGCCTCATGTTGCTGAAATAGTATAGTCATTTTGCAAGGCATGGAATAACAGCAGCTCCACATGATCTACTACTGAGCTATCCAGCCAGCTCTGTTAGGACTGACCAGTGCTGAGGCAGTAAAGACAGACCAGCATCCTAATGCTGTTCAATTGAGTGGAACATCTTACTGTCCTACTAATGCAGGACTGCACTGCTTGCACAAGCACTACTGCTGAAGAAACATAGGGTGGGTCTTCTTCATAGAGATCACCAGTTATGCCAAAACAATGCTTCCACAAGCAGCACAATTTCTGTGTTACTATGTATGTGGAACCTCCCATAGTAACAACTAAATAGGATAACGGCCAAAGAGTTTTATCCCAGTTGTAGCACAAAGCTCTGAACAACCATCTGATGTTGTTCCAGAAGAGCCATAGTGATTACCTTGGAATGACAAAGTGAATACATCTTGAACACTGTCATTGGTTTTGATTGCAAGGAATGTGCCAGAAATGTGCATTTCCCAAGACAATGCATGGACTTATTGAACTGTTCATTGATATATTTTGGACCAAAAAAATGGGATGTGCCACTGAAATAGTAAATATTGAGTAAACAGCAATGGTTAATGCCCCATTTGTGACATCTCCAAATTTCAATCTGCTGGAAAGATGCAAAGGAATCTATTCTAAGTTTAGTGTGGGTCAGTAGCTCTCTTCAGTCATTCAGGAAAGAGTTAAGTTGAAAGAATGAACTTGGAGAGAGTTTTAGCCATGCTCTTTGCCTGTCACTGTTTTCACATGAAGAATCACCATTTAAAGAGAAGATAACTGTGCTATGAGTGAAGCTTCTCCTTACCAACCATTCAAAAATCTGATTTTTCTGAATATCTTATCCAACTGTGTGGAAAATCTCTACATATACCAGAAGCTTTCCTCTTCAAATAGTCCTCCTCCCGTTAGAGACATCTGCACAAATATCACTGTGTAAATACTAAGGCAGTGTTTTTCTTTTTAAAAATATGGAAGCAAAAACACAGTAGAAGTAGAACCCTTGATTTCAAGATTCTGATGCGAAACATTCAGAGGTAATAGGCAGTAATGATGGCTTCACTACGTTTGCTTAGCAAGTTGAGCTCTTGGCCAAATCCCACTTGCCTGGGAAACAGAACTTTTTGTGTTTTTTGTGTT
The DNA here is from genome assembly GCF_051106095.1 of Pogona vitticeps. Classification (NCBI taxonomy): domain Eukaryota; kingdom Metazoa; phylum Chordata; class Lepidosauria; order Squamata; family Agamidae; genus Pogona; species Pogona vitticeps. The sequence goes on from NC_135783.1 coordinate 259,163,495, forward strand.
TCCTGATAAGGAAATTGGATTTCGTACAGCTGTGCATTGACCACAAGATTCTGTTCTTCTGAGGAAATCTGGTTCTCCTTAGACCTATTTTGAAGCAGTATGGAGTATTAGCTCAAAATCAATCTACTGTACAGAAATCCAAAGGATTGTGCCTCTTACTATCACTGGATATCAGAAAACTATTATAGATGATGTTCATCAGAGTTGGATGAAATGTTCAGCCTGTTAGGAAGGGATTATATCTGCCAAATTTCAGACAAGAAGGTACAATAATCGAAGAAGCCACAGTAAAACATGAGGTAGACCAGCCATTCTCAACTTTTTTTTTTTTTTTTGGCCACAGCCATAAACATAATAGGAAAAAAAAATATAGGCAGAATTAGGATAGTAGTGGTGCCTCGCGCAACGGTCGCTCCGTAGAGCGACGAATCCGCGCAACAATGCTGCTTTTGCGATCGCAAATGCGATCGCGAAACGGCACCTAGATAGGGGGGGAAATCACAGAGCAAAGGTCGGTAAGCGGTTCGTTTACCGACCTTCGCTTTGCGACCCGCCCATCAGCTGTTAGGCGGGTCCAAAATGGCCGCCGCGTGCCCCAAAATGGCTGCACGCAGCATTTTCGCGCCCTCATTCAGCGAGGGGAGGGCGCGAAAATGGCTGCCGGCCATCCAGGAACATCGCACAACGGTGAGTATTCGGCCGAATTGGAACGCATTAAACGCTGTTTAATGCGTTCCAATGGCTTTTTACTTTCCGTTGAGCGATGTTTCACACAGCGAGGGTTAATCCGGAACTCATAATGGTCTCATAATGAACCTTATAAGGTGGTGTGTGAAGGATTGTTTCCAGTCTATGGCCCCCTACAAGTGTTCTAGGAGTCCCCATTGAGAATGGTTGCTATAGATTATAGTGTCTCTAAAATGCATTCAGTTCAATTAACCTCTTTGTCCCCAGTCCTCAAAGTTGTCACAGAAGCAAAGCCTAGGAAGGCACTATTTCTGGAGAGACTCTGCCTTCCTTTCCAAAGTACAAAGGGCTAAAAAGGCTGAATCCAGAGTCCAACTTCAATTCTGGTCACTTCGGAGAGGAGCCTCTTTCACCCTGCAAAGCAACAGAACTGGCTTGATTCAGCTCATGCTTCAACTTTTCAAATCTGATCCACATCCTTAATACGTAATCTAGTTCCCACTGTGGCTGTAAAACATGGGCCATTTAATCAACTTACTCCACTTTTGCACCCAGTATTTTCAACTTGTCCTTAAATTCTACTACAGCATTGATTTATGTAGTTCTGCCTTTATTTGAGTCACCTTCTGTGTAATCTGCTCCATTTTTGTTTCAACTGATGTCTCCAATTCTGTTTTGAGCTCTTCCTTAAACTCTTGGATTTTTTCCCCGACAATTTATTGAATTTTCTTAATATGGATCCCATGGGTCATGTCTACATTACTAGATATTTGTTTCAAACAATCACTTCCTCCTTCCTGTGACTTAAGAAGTTCTTTATTATTAGCTCTGCTTCCAACTGGCACTTCCTGCTTTCTGTGGAGTTGTGGAGGAGAACGCTAAATAGCTTCCATATTCATGGGAACAGAAGAATACAAGGACAAAATCAGGGAACTTCTAGACCCCACCACCTACAGAAAACTGAAACGGGACCCAACCAACAAAATCACAAGACAGACATGCTGATCAAAAGTTCCTCCCTGCACCCCAACATCCTTCAACGAACCTGCAAGACAGAAGCTCTCCCACTAAGACTTATATGGACTCCCCAAAATCCACAAAGACTCAATCCCACTCAGGCCCATTGTAAGTGCCATCAGCTCCCCGACATATGAAATAGTAAAACATCTAGCCACCCTCCTACAGACCCACATTGGACAAACCTCATCCTACATCAAAGACTCAGGACATTTCATAAGCAAGATAGAAAACAACACCAAACTGAAGAGTTAAAACAGCCACTCACAAATAAAGTATTTCTGCCATACATCAAAGGGGTCACGGTCTGCATGAGAAAACTTTTGAGAAAACACAACCTACAAACAGTATTCAGACCCACCACAAAAATACAACAAATGTTATGGTCAGCAAAGGACAAAGGGGACCCCCTCACCACCGCAGGAATATACCAGATACCTTGCAGTTGTGGACAGGTATATATTGGAATCACAAAATGCAGCATCCACACCAGAATCAAAGAACATGAGAGACACTGCAGACTAAAACAACCGGAAAAATTGGCAGTAGTTGAACATGCCCTAAAGCAGGACATGAAATTCTATTTCGAAATACTGAAGTACTGGACAACACCAGCAATCATTGTGTTAGACTGCACAGGGAAACCATTGAAATCCATAAACATCAGCATAGTTTCAACAAAAAAGAGGAAAGTCTGAAACTGAACAAGGCCTGATTTCCATCACTGTAAAAAACAGCCTGCAGAAGGTCAGCGAACTCTACCCAGCCACAAGTACCAGGGATCATTCCACCAAAAAAACAAAAAACAAAAAAACAACAACCCTGCTAAAGACATCCATCAACCATAGTGACAGATAATCTCTCCCACTTATCACAACAATACATCCACAACAAAAACACTCTGATCACCCTATCTCCTGAAAAGGACAAAAGCTGCTCCCACAGCTATAAATACAGTACTCAACTATTCAACAAACAGCAACAGAGCATGGACTGAGTTCCTACTCCAGTCCTCTGAAGATGCCGGCCACAGAGACTGGTGAAACATCAGGAAGAACAACCTTCAGAACATGGCCAAAAGCCCGAAAAACCCACAACAACCAGCTTCCATATTGTTCAGGAAATGGGACTGGTAATTAGATTACCTCTTGGTGTTCTATTGAGGAGGAGTCCCACCATAAGGAACATTTAGGAAAATGTTCAGTCCTGCCTTAGTGGCAGTTAACCCACTTAACTGCTGTTTGTTTGTTTGTTTATTGCATTTATACCCTGCCCATCTAGTCAATTGACTACTCTGGGCAGCTAATCCAATTTTATTGCTGCTTATCCACTAACTATAGAATGATGCCGATGAAAATGACAGGAACGTTCTGATAATCCTCCGAATCTCTTATCAGCATTCAGTGCGATCCTATCTTGTCACACATTCCTTTCTGCCCAAGTACGTCCTGCCTCTTTCTGTAATTAATGCCTTATAATGTAGTCTCTCACATACTTGATCCTATCTCCTCTCAGGCCTCCTCTACTACTCTGATGAATCCTTTCCTCTTTTCCCACTGTACTTCTTAAGGAGACGGCTACCCTGATGTCCTCCTCATTCCCACACTTGCCATCTTGATCCTGTTCCCTTTTTACGTGGAATTACTATTTCCAACAAATATTACTTCTGTATTCCATGAAGTCACCAGGTCTTGGGTTCTACCCTTGTTGTGTTCAAGCTCATCAGTACTGTCATCATTCTTAAAATATTCTTCCTTACACACTAAATAGTTCATTTTACTTCTTTATCTCTGAAGCAAGGCTTAGAAATATTAATTTGTTAAAACTCAGCTTCTTAAATTGTTGCTTAGCATAGGGAAGGGAACAGCAACTCAAACCTATAACCTAATTTAATGGTTTCCATGCAATGTTAAGCAGTTTTTTTCACATTAATTATCACTATGCCTTCTAAAAGGGCACAAGCTGAATAGCTTCTACTTCACCTTGTCTGCACTTTCTTTTTGCCTTGTTAATTATTATTTGGCATAGAAATCAAAGGGAGACTTGGGAGGGTGAATGCATTAGAACAGATCCTCAAGTGCAAGGATGTGTCACTGGACACCACAGTGAAGAACATCTACCCTTTGGCATTCCTGATTACTTATGTATAGATGTGAAAGATGGGCAGTGAAGAAAGCTGACGGGGGAAAAAACTGAAATGTGATATTGGAGGAGAGCTTTAAATGTGACACAATAAATGGCCTGTTCCTGCTTAATTCTTCTAAGGACTCTTCTGTGAAAGTGCACCACAATAATGTGCATATTTACTCAGAAATACATATATTGGTCTGGGCTAAGCGGGTATGGGATTATAAGCTTCGTTTCCTATAAACCCGTTTTTCTGGATGATCAAGTAGATAAATGTCTAAATTAGAGATGGGAACAAACTGAACTACAGACCAGAAAAGCTGATGAATTGGGCTGGTTCATGGTTCACTCACAACCCAGTACAGGGATCCTGTTTTGCCAAAGAAAAACAAAGAGCTAAACTTTTTTTCCCCCTTGGCATTTTGTTTTGCTTTGGCAAAACAGATGCTCTCCTCCCTTTGCCACTGTGCCAGTCACCTCCCTACCTCGTCCTGCTGTGGCCACTGCTACCGTCCCCCCTGTAACCCTTCCAGGAGCTGGGCCTGCTGCCTCTGTGCATGAGTTCACTACCAAGCTGATGTGGGTGATCAGCTAGGGGTTGGGTGCATGCACACAGGCACCACCTGGGCTCCTGGAAAGGAAGCTGGTCACTTCTGCACATGCCCCCCCACCTCCGAGCAGATCAGGGCAGTCAGCAGGGTGCCAGGTGCAAACAGAGAGGCAGAACCCAGGCTCCTCGAAGGGCAGCGACACCACCATCATCACTGCTGTTGTGGCAATGCAGCAGTGGTAGCAGCGCAACAGGTGCAAGTAGCCCCCCCCTCACAGGGCATGAACCCAAAAATGAACTGTGAACCAGTTCAGTTTTCCAGTTGGTTCATGGTGGTTCATGGCTAACCATCAACCATCATGATCCACCATTTTCCAGGTTTGTGCCTATCTTTATTCTCTATATTTTGCCTCCCACCCTAGTTTGACCTAAAACTGTGAGGTCCTTGGAGGCAAGCAGCTCTTTATTTTGCTTGTACAAAATGTAGGAAGATTCCAAGTATATTGAGATCTAAATATATAGGTAAATAAATAAATAAAACAGTGATAAAAGTACTAATGTGTAGAGCTCAGAATTCTCAAGAGTACATAATAAAATGAATTGCCGACACTAAAGGATTGGATCTCTCAAAATATTAGCTGTCAGGGCAAGTACCCAACCCAAGGAGCTGAACATTCTCTTATTTGCATGTGTCAGCTTCTGATCCACTGCCGTGCAATTACTTCTGAATGCACCAGAATAATGTAAAGTTCTTTCATTTCTTTTGGCCAGCTCCAAGCAAATTCAGCCCAGGTCCACAGATTGCTTTTCAAAAGAGGAAGTGATGTAACTCCACATAGTACAGAAACCTCCTTTGTAAGCTTTGTTCTCTGATGTCTATAAATCTAGGGGCTCTTTGTATATATGTGTGGGTTTCTTTGATGTATTGTTTTTCCTCTTCCCCAATTCAGATTGTCTTTCCTTTAGTTAAATGCCTCCCATAAACTTCCTGTGACTAGTTCAATGGCAGGAGACAAATGCTTCATTGTAAGCAATGAATGAACATTTTCAGAGATTTAGCAGAATGAAGAATAGCTGGGGTCTGTAAACATGTCTTGTGAGGATATGTTTGGTATACTAATGTCATTGTATAGATGGCAGTCTACTGAAAATTTCTTAAGTTCTAGAATTTCTCCAGTAGTTGTTCAGAAGCCTCTTTTGGTTAAGTATGTCTACTTTCTATTTTTACTTTTTCCATTTCAAAGAGCACTAAAGAGATCTTTTTCTGCAGATTTTGTGGTGAAATGCTATACTGTATATATGGTGACTTAGCAATTTTCCACCTTAAATTCTGTGGGATGTGTTTTGAGGTAAGTGATACAGAATTACAGCCTGAGGCAGGAACCTTGTGCATATTTACTTGGAAGTTAAGACCAACTAAGCAAGAAGGACTTATCTCAGAGTAGAGTCCAAGCCATCTCAAGGACCACATCTCCCCCTTATGAGCTTACCAGCATATTAAGATCATCAGGAGAAGTTTTTCTCTCAGTCCCACCACCTTCCCGGGTGCTTTTGATGGGGACATAGGCGACAGTCTTATCGGATGCCACTCCCATACTCTGGAACTGCCTCCCACAGAAAACCTGGCTAACCCCTTCTTTACCATCCTTCTGCAAGCAGACAAAGACCTTTGCCATCCTACACCAGAATAACCACACGAGACCAGGTGTATGGGTTAAACATGGGCCATGCTTTATTAAAGTCCATTCCATTCTCCTGACCATTGCCCGGCCAAAAGAGGGGTCCTGCTGTAGTGTGGATTCAAATTGCCTCTTGATTATCACATGATCATTGAACAGCCAGCGGGCTGTGCTCTGGCCTCAGTCATCCCCTTCTTTATTACCATGGGATAACTATCGGCCTCCAATTTCCCCGGACCCTCTTTCCTTCTCTTTGTGCCAGGCGACAACAGGGATGCTTCCATTTAAATATATGCCGCTCATCCCCAGCCGCCTCCCCCAGCTGCTCTCGGGGCAGCCCTGAAAATAAGCCCTAGTATGATTTTTCAGGATGCTCGTAATATAAGTCCTACCCCCAAATAAGCCCCTGTTAAGTGAAACCCCGCCCTCCACCATTGTGCAGCAACCAGAAGAAGATGACATGACTGCATTTGAATAAATGTAGATTGTTGTACCTGAAAAAAATAAAACATCCCCTGAAAATAAGCCGTAATGCATTTTTTGAAGTAAAAATTAATATAAGACCCTGTCTTATTTTGGGGGAAACACGGTATGAAAAGGAAGTAGAAATAATAACATTTTTTTACCTAATGCTCTTATAGGCATAACTGTTGATGCTAGAGGGGCTTCAACAGAAGCCCACTTGTCTTACCAGACATACCCTGTTTGTAGGCAAACTGAAAATTTTTGTCTATTCTTCCCTGGGTAAACAAAGTGCCCCTGCCGTGATTTTCAGGGGTGCATGCTGGCTTGTACACACATACACACACCCTGCATTTGGTTGGGCATTGTACATTATTTAAAATGAATGAATGAATGAATGAATGAATGAATGAATGAATGAATGAATGAATGAATGAATGAATGAATGAATGAATAAAATACAACACTGTACCGAAATGCCAAATTAAAAGGAGGCACCAAACCTGGGAGCACCCCTGCTGCCATAAGAAACTACCACATACCAAGCTAACATCATCAGTCACATCTAACTAGCAGGAACTCTCCAAGGCCTTCCTAATCTTGAAGGAACTGCCCGGGGTCTCTTAACATAGAAACATTAGGAAATACATCTGGCTCCATCTGTGTACAGATCATGTGTTTTCCTCCTAAGCTATAGCTCCCATCTCTTCCCAGGGATAAATGTGATCTGGATTTTTCTTCTCTTTGGATATACAGCTTCAGCCATAACTGTTTGCTTTAAATTGAATGCTTTTTGTCTTTGGAATATCCCTGCTTTCTAAAATGTAGGAACAGATAGCCATTGCTGCTGGAGAGAAAAAAAACTGTCTTTAATGAACAATTTAAACTTACAGATTTTAAAAAGCCACAATATAAGATTCATCTTCTAAGACGTATGTTAGTACACCCATTTTCAACCTTTTTTGGCCGTGGCCATAAACATAATATGAAAGAGATATAGAATCATAGAAAAATGAAGTTGGCAGGGGCCTACAAGGCCATCAAGTTCAAACCCCTGCTAAATGCAGGAATACAATCAAAGCATATCTGCCAGATGATTATCTAAGTTTTTCTTGAATGCCTCCAGTGCTGGAGCACTCACCAACTCCTAAGGTAATTGGTTCCACTGTTGTACCACTCTAACAGTCAGAAAGTTTTCCTAATATTCAACCAAAATCTGGCTTCCTTTAACTTGAGCCCATTTTTTGCGTGTCCTGCACTCTGGGATGACTGAGAACCGATCTTGCCCCTCCTCTGTATGACAGTCTTTCAAATATTTGAAAAGTGTTATCATACTCCCCCCTCAGTCTTCTTTTCTCAAGGCTAAACATGCCCAATTCTTTCAGCCTTTCCTCATAAGGCTTGGTTTCCAGCTCCCTGATCATCCTTGTCGCCCTGCTCTGAACTGGTTCCAGTTTGTTAGCATCCTTCTTGAAGTGTGGTGTCCAGAACTGGACACAATACTCAAGATGAGGCCTAACCAGTGCTGAATAGAGGGGGACTAGCACCTCATGGGATTTGGAAACTATACTTCTATTAATGCAGCCTAAAATGGCATTTGCCTTTTTTATAGCCACATCACACTGTTGGCTCATATGTAGCTTGAGACCTAAGACAATTCCAAGATCCTTCTTACTCATAATTTTGCTGAGCCAGGTATCCCCCATCTTGTAACTGTGCAATTGGTTTCTTTTTCCAAGGTGCAGTACTTTGCACTTATCTCTGTTGAATTTCATTTTGTTGCTTTTGGCGCAGTGCTTCATCCTGTCAAGGTCATTTTCAATTTTGTTTCTGTCTTCTAGGGTATTAGCTATTCCACCCAATTTGGTATCATCTGCAGATTTGACAAGCATTCCCAATAACTCCCTCATCCAAGTCATTAATAAAAATATTGAAGAGCACCGGGCCCAGGACTGAGCCTTGGGGTACCCCATTTATTACCTCCCCCCTAGAGAAGGACTCATTAATCATCACCCTCCGAGTACAATTCTGTAGCCAACTGTGTATCCACCTGACACTTGATCTATCCAGTCCACACCTAGTTAGCTTGCTAATCAGGATATCATGGGGCACTTTGTGAAAATCTTTGCTGAAATCAGGATATACATCTACAGCATTCCCTCTGTCTATCAGGGAGGTGACCTGATCAAAAAATGAGATCAAATTAGTTTGGCAGGATTTGTTCTTGACAAATCCATGTTGGCTTCTAGTTATTACTGCATTGTTTTCTAGGTGCTTGCACAATTACCTCTTTACGATCTGTTCCAGAATTTTGCCTGGGATTGATGTCAGGCTGACTGGCCTGTAGTTTCCAGGTTCCTCTTTTTTGCCCTTTTTGAAGATAGGGACAACATTAGCTCTCCTCCAATCCTCTGGCACCTCACCCATTTCAAGAAAATACTGGTAGTGGTTCTGAGAGTTTTTCAGGCTGTTCTTTCAGTACTCTCAGATGCAGTTCATCTGGTCCTGGAGATCTGAACTCGTTCAAGGTGGTAAGGTATTCCTTGACTATTTGTTTATCAATCTCCAGCTACAATCCTGTCCCTTCAACTTGCACTTCCAATTTGTTTGGAAGTTCATAGTCTGTCTTATGGGAAAAGATGGAACTAAAATAGGAACTGAGCACCTGTCTTTTCTTTATCATGTTATCATTTTTCCATCTCCATTGCGGAGCTGTACACTATGTCTTTTGCTACGCACATACCTGAAGAATGCTTTTTATTGCTTTTAGTGTCTCTAACTAACTTCAGCTCATTCTCAGCTTTTGCCCTCCTAATGCCATCACTGCATTTCCTTGCTACCTGTCTGTACTCCTCCTTGGTGGTCTGGCCTTCTTTCCAGTTCCTGTACATGTCTTTTTTGGTTTTTCAGTTCTCCCTGAGCTTTTTGTGAAGCCACACTGGCCTTTTTTTTTTTTTTTTTTTTTTTTTTTTTTTGCTGTTATGCCTTTAGAATTTCTTTTTTTATAAGCTCCCACCCTTCTTGGACTCCTTTCCTTCTTAGGATCTCCTGCCATGGGACCTTACTTATCCTTGTTCTGTGATTAATAAAATTGGCTTTTTAAAAATCCAGCAGAAGTGGAACACTCTGCTTTTGTTTCCTTTGAAATCAAGATTTCTAGAAGGACATGGTCACTCTCACCTAGAGTTTCCGTTACTGCCACGTCCCTCACCAAGTCGCCTCTGTTGGTCAGAATCAAGTCAAGGATAGCAAATCCTCTAGTTTCTTTCTCCACTTTTTGTAGAAGAAAATTATCAGCCACACAAGCCAGGAATTTCTTGGAAGGGCAATACTTGGCAGAATTTGCCTCCCAACATATATCTGGATAATTGAAATCTCCCATCACTACTACATCGTGTCTCTCTGAAAACCCTGCAATTTGTTTTTCAAAGATTTCGTCCACTTCCTCTTTTTGATTGGGCGGTCGGTAGTAGAGTCCAACTACCAAATTCCTTTTGTTTTTTGCCCCACCTAGATTGATCCAAATGATCTCGATGGAACAGCCAATCTCCTCCTCCTGTATTTCTGTTCAGGAGTGTGTACTTTTGACATATACTGCAACTCCATCTCCCTTTTTATTCTCTCTGTTCTTTTTGTTCAGTTGATATCCCTCAATCGCTGTATTCCAGTCATGGGAGTCACCCCACCAAGTTTCAGTTATTCCTATCAAGTCATACTTACCCTCATGAACTGAAATTTCCAGGTTTTCTTGTTTGTTTCCCATACTCCTGGCATTTGTATACAGACACAGGAGGTTGTGTGTTTGTACATTTTTATGAATATGATGATGATGATTGTTATGATTATTATTGTAATTATAATTGTTAATGTTATTATTGTTCCATTTTTATGCGTTTGGTCCATTCCTCTTATTGTGTGTAAGGCTTCACCTACCCTTAACCCTGTGCTTGTGTCTCCCTCCCCCTTTCAATTCAGTTGAAAGCCCTTCTGATGAAGTTCTTCATGCTGCGGCCAAACACATTCTTCCCAGTCCTTGTTAGATGCAAGCCATCACTTGCTAGCAGTCCTTCTTCCAGGAAGCTTAGTCCGTGGTCCCAAAAACCAAATCCCTCTCATCGACACCACGTTCATAGCCAGTCATTCACCCAGAGGATCTTCCTTTTTCTTTGTATTACTCTTCCGAGCAGCATTAGGATGGATGAAAAAACTATCTGGATCCCAAAGTCCTTGAATTTATGGTGAATCAGGATTGTATAAGTCACTTAAGGAACCTAATAGGGCGGTGTGTGAATAATTTTTTTCAGTCTCTGGCCCCCGTCAAATGTGCCAGGGCTCCCCTGGGGCCATATGGCTTCCTTTGAGAATGGCTGCCATAGAACTTGGTGCATATTATGACAGAAATCAGCTTAAATCCAACCCTACTGAGATCCAAATGTTGTTGTTTTTTAATCTAGGAAACAAGCAAGTAATTTTCATACTTCAGGTTACCTGGAAGGATGTCCAACTAGATCACTGTTTCCCCCTCATGTATCTATGTGCTACTTTGGACTGTGTGTTGACTTATAAGAAATACTGAAAATAGAAAGCAAAAGGTCTCAGCAGGGAGCACTTTTCTTCAAAACCTATCAGGAACCACTTGGGGCACACACTAAGAACTACAGCCTTGGCCCTATGCTACTACACACATAAATACTCCAACCCAGTGTGGTATAGTTTGATGCATGAAAAACAGGTAGATATAGCACTAAATGAAAGATGTAGATGTGTTACAGGATGCCTGAAGCCAACTCCTGTTGATGAAATCAATTACCTAGGAATCACTGAAACTAGTGACATACAGAGAGAAGCAGAAGCAATTAGTGAAAGATTCAAAGCATCTACAGTATCATCAAATGTGCATCTGCTCTTCAACTACATTCTGCCTCTCCCAGATTAAAATCAAGACAAGAAATTTTCAGAACATCTATGAATCTTGAAGGAACAGTAGACAGTGCCAGGATTATAATGTAGAAAGAAACAACCCACCCCTTAAAATGGATAAGCTACAGGAAAGTTTGGTCGCAGCCACACAGAGAACAACAACCATCAGAACTGGGTTACTTAGAAGTCACTTAATAAGCTACAGAATGGAGTTGGCAGAACCAAAGTGAATTAAAGAATATGGGACTTTTGCACTCACACAGTCCTTTGCTACTCCAGAGAAGAACACCTATGTCACTGTCCTCTGTGCCCCTCAAGACGTAACATGTGAGGTTAGCTGCCACATCAATTCTCTTGATGTTGCCAATTATTGGGCAAAATTATCTAATACATTTATTATATGTGAAAACAAAAAATAAAAAAGAGAAAACTGTGTTGGCATCTTAAAGACTAACTTTTATATATATTTTTAATGTGAGCTTTTGTGGACATGTTCACTTCATCAGACATAACATAGCAAATATTAATACATGGGATCAAGGTATAGATATGAAAATACAGAGATAATGGTTGGTTGGTTGGTTGGTAAGAAAGTCAGTGGGTGTGAAACATTGTGATGATAGTGTCATTGATATGTAGTGGACTTGTTCATGAAAGCTCACATTTAAAAAAATATAATGTACTGTAGTCTTTAAGGTGCCACTATGCTCTTGTCTTTTTACTTTTTATATTTATTTTGTTTTCACTATAATGCTTGCACAGACTAACATGGCTACCCCTTCTACAACTAATCCATTTGTTAATTATACTGTGATGCTACTGACATGAATAAAGAAGGGAGCTAATGGAAGGTTTCCCAAAAAGTGGGGGGAGGGGGGAAACCACAGACTCCACCATTCATTTTTATGGAGACAACATGAGGAAACTGATCATCAGCCTTGACTATACAGTTGCTAGAATCACTGTATAATTACATCACCCCAGCCTTTGCAGAAGTTTACTTTTAGTTACAAATATGGCTGTCTACTTAAGTAGAAAAAGAGGAAAGGTTATCATAGGTTGTAGCTGCAAAATCACTAATCAGCAGAATGTTACATCAGCTATACACCAACACACACCAGAATGACAATGAAGTGAACTCAGCTGCAAAGTTGTGCAGGGCAATGGATCAGCATCTGCAGAAGCAGATGTGATGGGTCACAGAAGGTCAAGCAATTCAAAATTTTAGTACAGTGCGTCTTACATGAGGCTTTGTACATTTCTGTTTATAAAGATGTAACCATTTCCCTTCAAAACCCTCATTTTACAGGCACTGCTTGGTCACTGGAAACTGTCAGAGACTGAGAATTTTCTCTGCTGATGCAGCCAATGCTCAAAAGATGCAAGGTCAGCTGGCCAGTTCAGCAGCACATGACAGACTCATGGAAGCTATCTAAGCATTATACTAACATCTAGATGTAAAGAGCAACAGGACATTCCTGTCACTTTCCAGTATATCATTTGCTACAGCAATAGCATGATTGTAATTTCAATTTTAAAAACTCCAGGTTTCTCTGTGTTTATTGGTTTTGCCACTTCAGTTCATTTTCACAGGAATTATCCGCTCACAAAGAGTTGCTGGGCTCCCAAATCAGACTTTTTGACATTAGCATATGTTCATCAGTGAGAGAGTCCTGTGCAGGGCTGTCTTTTAAAAATGTCACACTTCAAAGACACAAACCAGACAGAGAAAAACTTAGGCAGCATCCCTCTTAAAGATCCTGAACTGAACAGGCAGTATTCTGGTACTGCATACTATAGCCCTGCACTGTACCTGTATGTCAAACAGGATAATATTTCCGTCTACTTGAAAGAAAACTATTACTCCCATTTTGAAATGGGGAAGCAGCAATTGTATAAAACAGACCAGCACAGAAGGAGCACTTTATCTTAACGGCCTCAAAATATACCCCTCTGCAGTTTGCTTGGGAATACTGTATAACTCTGTAGTTTACTGAAGCTGCTGTTCAGCTAGAGGCATTTCACCCAGCCTTGGTACAGTAACTGTCATAAAGGAACAAGTGTGGGGGGGGGGGGGGGAGATGACTGGATGTTCCTCCAGAAAACCACTACTGTGCAATGAAATCTAATGTCACCTACTGACTATGTGTCTTGATGCCATGTAGTCAGCAGGTCATGTTGGACTTCATTGCATCTAGTAATAAAGGGGTAATTGTCTAGTTTCCTAATTGTCTAAGCTTCCTAATTGGTGAGTCCTCTAAGATTTCTGCAATGCCTACCAATAAAAAAACTGATATATGAGAGATGCAAAGCTAACCTAGAAAGTCTCTGTCTGACGTGCCACTATTTTGTACATATTTTTATTTGGTTTGGTCTGGGGTATGTTTTGGAAAAACATTTCATCGTGTGAACTTCCAACTGCCTTCTGGACTCTGAAATGATACAGCATGGTTATATGTTTACTATCTCATCTGTTCTTTATGAGGGCCAGGTTTTAAGTCTTAAACCATTCATAGCTTGTTTTTAAGCAGTAAGAGGAAGTCCAGTAGAAAACACACTTATTTATACAAAGAACTGCTTCCCAAGACAGCAAAAGACAAAGGTAAAGTGAAAAATAAGATTACAGGTGGTATGGTAACATCTTTAGCTTGGTGACTGGTATAGCCCTGAGAACAGTAAAGAGATTTTTTGAAGCCTTTCTTCTGCGTTGCCCTTTGCAACTTAAAAAGGGCACAATGGTTTCTCCATTAGAAATCAGACCAGTACTGTTGAATTCAATGAAGGAAAGCACATGCAAATTGGCTGTTATTCCCCATTCTACATTGTCCCCGCTAATCTAGTTATCCAAATGCAGCAAGATTTTGAAAAGAACCAGCTGCCAGTAATTCAGTGGAATTCTTCAATATATGAGGCAAATTTAATTTACGATCATGTAAACATCAGGTTTTCCTGAGGAAAGTGAATTATATAATTCGTCCACTTCCCTGTCTGGTTCAAGGTTTAGTATTATATTTGTCACCAAGTCCATTTCCTAGGATTGTGAATAAAGTAGCCAACATTTATTTCAAAAAGTTTCAGCAGAAGTCCAAAAAAACTAGGATAAAATGCAGAGGAAATTTTTGGCAAACAGACCTGTAACTATGGTAGTTAATCTAGATTCTCAGCTACCATGCTCACTAGATATATCTTGCTAGCATTTGTTTTCCTGAGCTTTATAGGCAGAGCCATAGTCTAACCTTCTTGAAAACAGCCAGTCTTTTAACTTGTTATAATATAACACAGTGGATGAATTACAGTATATACTTTATGTACAAAAACAACTTGACAAATTTATGACATATCTTAGCAGAAGTTGTATTTTGTGCTTACACTCTAGTTATCTTGCCTGGACGAAATGGCTCAAAAAGATACAATATACAAGTTCCCATTTTCACTTCTCCGTTCACATATATCTCGCAGACGCATGAAACAAATATGTACAGAAATATGCTGACTCTCAGTCCCACACACAAACATATTCTGCAAAGAGGAACAGACATGTTGTTTCAAGATATAACAGCTAAACAGGACAAGAGTGGACTGGCTAATTACACTGTGCTGCCTGAGATGGATGAGCAAATATAAGCAATTCCTCACCAGATTATGCTGGGGCAGACACTATTCTCTTTGTGTCACCTATTCTAGAGGGTTGTAAACTGGATTAAATAGGCAGACCTCCTGTTTCTAGAGGAAAGGGATAATGTACTCACAACAAAATAAGGTAACAACGCAAGTCTGCTTCAAAGGCTTAATTATCTTATTTACACTATTTATTGATAGCTCAAAACAATGCCTTGATTTTAAAATGTTTTCAAAACTAAGAAAGAAAGGACGTTGTGCTAAGCAGAATGAGCCCCAGTGGGTCCTGGCACACTTGTGATGGCTCAACAGTGGACACTGAGTCTGTTTCCCACTGCTCCCATCAGCTACCACTCTCTCTGATGTCTTGAGGAAACTGGGATGTGGGATCTACACTTTGGCTCCTGACTTCACACAGGCCAGAGAACGCTTATATAAACAATAAGAAAGGGGCCACTAGGATAGTTTCTGTAGAAGAAAGTATCCCCAAACATACAGTATACCTTGGGATGTGAAGAAGACTTGCCCAGTTTCTCATTCCCATCAAGACAACATCTCAAGGCATTGCTGAGTCGTGTGAGAGCTCTTGCCACCAGGGCAACTCCCTCCCCCCCCCCCCCCGTGTTCCACAATTTGCACAAAATGCCTCTGTGCAAAATTAGCAATCACAAAACGATGGCTGATCATTCAAAAGAAGCAAATAACCAGTGCTTCTGAGTTTTAAACATCCATGCAAGAAGGTAGCAGGTATGACAGTTTTGTGTAACTGTGTAAAAACAATACACAGATGAGAGAAATATTGTCAAAACCTGTGAAAAGCATTTTCTTGTCCTGTAAACAAAGAAAAAAAATTGCTGTGTCATGTTTTCTCATGTGGAAAAGAGACAAGGATATATATTCCTAACTGTACTCTTACAGGTGGTTATGAAGCTGGCTAACAGAACCAAGAAATCACATCCCCATTGAACAAGGCAAAATTCATTCTTGTCTACACTAAGCAAGAGTGTTAGGAAATTAGTAGACTGCAGATATAAAATAGACACTACAGTACTACTATTAAATGCAATTTAAACTAGATGCAAAACTTGGGATATAAACAATGATTAAAATATTGATTATTTGAAGCTCTGAAAAATATCATTTGGTATTTCAGGAAGAAATCCCAGGATATTAATACAGAAAAGAAAATATGAGCTTTGTTATTGTTTTTTAAATGCATAGGCAATGAAAGGCAGAAGAAATAATTGGATTTATTCCCTATTTATCCATATATATCCTAAGGCAGTAGTCATGCTTTGCTTCTATTTCAGGAGCAATGGATCATGCTGAGTCGCAACTGCCAATCAAATACTGAAGGTCAGGACAGCTTCCTGCAAGGAAAGTTTCCATCACTACTGGTATACTCTTTCAACATAGGTTCTTAACCTGTGGTCCATGGATCCCTGGGGGCCGTGATGTCCTCACAGGAGCTCTGTGAAGGCTTGAAGAAATGCTATGAACTTTTGCAGTTAGAAAGAAAGAAAGAAAGAAAGAAAGAAAGAAAGAAAGAAAGAAAGAAAGAAAGAAAGAAAGAAAATGTAGAACAAAATCTTATTTTCCCTTGTTTGTGTAATATTTGGATTTTCTAACCTACCACCTCCATTAAAAACAAACAAAAGTAAAGCATTGGTTATCAAATTAACTGTTTGATCGCAAATAACTGATATTTCTGCACAGTGAGAACCTGCTAATGAAAAAAGCTGAATGGGTGAGACACAGCATGTGACATTTCTTGCAACTTGTGCAAACAGAAACTGCGGGAAGAGAGAGTCAGAGTCAGCCAGTGTCTGTGTGAGTGAATGTTTGGATGGACTTTGTGATTCTGTTTCTTCTTTGATTTCTGCTAATAAAACTGGTTATTGTCAGATAAAGTGACTTTTCGATATTATCGCAGTTAATTTCATAACACATTGTGGCTGAGCCTCAGAATAGATTGCTGGCTGAATCTGAGATAAAAGAACTGATGCTGCTGATGAGGGTGCATCCTGTTCTAAGCAAAAGGAAGCATCATCCAGTCATCTTGAAAAGTGTTCCCATTTTAGCAAAGAATACAGTATCTGTTGATGAGACTCTTCATGAGAAACTTTAAATAAATATTTGATGCACTTTAGGGTTTTAAAATTTAAGTCTTGGTGGTCCATGGCAGCAGAAGATATTTAAGAGGGTCCGTGGTAAAGAAAAGGTTAAGAACCACTGCTCTTACAGTATTTTCATACTGGGAAACAGAAACCAAAATTTGTTTCATAGCTGCCACCCAACAGAGAAAAATGTGCAAACTGTTTAATAAGCATTTCTCTCAACTGCATTAGCACACCCAGATACAATGAACCAAGATCTCTGTGAGAAATTCAGAAGCCATTTCAACATTTGTAAAACATCATGCAATTAGAGCAAGCCAACCTGGCAAGATATGTGTCCAAATAGGAGAGGAGTTTTATTTACAGACATGTGAAAACTCAGGCCCTCAATGAAATGTCTACAGATGTTGGAAGCCATGGCTGAATCCACACAGATGCCCTTGCAGCACTCCCTCATGAAAATCAGGCTGGGTAGCATGGTGTCCATGTGGTGGACAGTATGCTGGACCAGTCTTTCCAGTATGCTATCCTTCCCATTAATATCATCCTCCCTGTGGCCCGCCAAATATTGGGGGAATGGATGTTTGAGATGATACTGGAATTCTCATTGGGTTCAGTGAACACAGGTATGCTTAACCTTTTATTAACCCTAACCCTAAGTACATTGGAATTCCCATGGAGTCAGAAAATACCTAAAGACTCAATCAAGGCATATTTAAGAAAACATATATATTGGGATGAGAGCTGGTATCTGAAATTTTAGATACTAGCAATTACTAGTTTTTCCACAGGTTCACCAAGTGGGGATATTAGATAAAACATTCAGTTCAGTCTCACCAAAAGAGAACATATCCATATTTATCAAAATTCCAGGTAGCAAGGTTAACTCTTTATGCACCTTATCTCAAGACTGTTATAAATTGTGGGGCCTCTCAAGCAGTTTCTTCTCCTCCCCTTTTGTTCTGGCTATCATCCAACTTTATGAAGAGCTGAAAGCTTACCATCTACATTGTGATCATTCAGTTGATCAGAATAACTATTCATCTATGAACAGCAAAACTTTTTCTACTGCTGCTTTTCCAGGATGCTTAAGTAAAGGCATTTGCTAAGTCATTTAGTTTCTCAATAAAAATGAACCTTGATTTCCACAGAAGCTCCTAAAACAGATTTACAAGCCGGAATAACTCACCTAAAGTTCTGTACTATAGTGTTTCTAAGAAAAGAGGGCAATTGAAACACACAATTAGAATTCTATAACTAATCTGTATATTCCACATAGACTCTCTCAACTCTTAACACCTACAGTATAAGCAAGGATGCTTGCTTATATTGTACCTGCTGGCTCAAACAGGCCCAAAATAAAGGTGGAAGTCATCCTTTATGTGCTGACATGATGTTTAGTGGTAAGTCTAGCTCAGTTGTCCTAGTCCAGTAAGATACACTGAAGTCTCAGAGTTAATCAAACAATTCAAAAAGCATTTTGCACAAGAATAGTGTTCCATGGAATTAGACTAAAGATCCATCTTATCTAGCATGCATTTTCTCACAGTAGCCAACTAGAGGCCTATAAGTACCCCATCATGGTAAGAGCAGTTCTTCAATATTAGCTTCCCCCTAGCAGTTGGCATGCAGAGCTGCATCCTAAAACATACCTAAATGAACAAGAAATAATGGCCAATGTCTGATAGATGACTGTGGTAAAGAACACCAAGAGTTGTTTTACAGGTAATAGATGTTAAAGTGGTAGCAGAACCCAAAACTACATATTGCACTTCAGAGTGGAGGGGAAGGGGGATTACTTTTTGCAGTGCTCCATCCCTGTCCTCCCACCCAATAAAAAGCTCTCTGCATGTTGGAAGATAGCACATGGGAGAAGTAAGTTTTGCAAGCCTATTTCTTTGATATGCAAGTTTTAAAGAGATGTTTCTTTAACTCCACAGATCACTGAGAACTGCAATCCCTGCCTGCAATCTGAAGTGGCATTCTGCCATTCTTTTCTTTTCTTTTCTTCTGTTAGGATGACACTTCAGCCTGAGCTGATGAAGCCACTGCATTCATTTGGTGTGGTAGTTTCTAGGCTTAATAACAAAGGTCAAAATTTGGCAAAATATCAAGTCTAGAACTCTTAAGATTAAGCAATGACTGGTTCCTCTTCCATGCAGTCATAATGATGGCATCAAGAAGTAAAAAAAAAAAAAAAAGAGAGAGAGAGAGAGAGAGAGAGAGAGAGAGAGAGAGAGACTATGTAATTTGCCTTTGGTGTTCTAGAGCTAAACTGTTGATCCTGCAGTGCCACCTACTGATCCACCTGTTACTAGATTCACCTTTTGGTTTTTTAAAAAGCGAACATAAGGTATAGTTCTTAGAAGAATTTGTTAAATGAAAAGCTATTTTATACAGATGACATGGGTGGGAGAAGTATGAACTACAAGCCGTCCAGTTAGTATTCATTTTCAAATATCTGTTTATTGCATATACGAACGAGGACGCACGCATCATGCAACCCTAAAGTAAAAAATGAGATTCAAGAATGAAAAGGAACTTTGGTGAAGTCTAGAACTGAAAATGACTTACATCAGTGGTTCTTAACCTTTGTTACTCGGATGCTTTTGAACTGCAACTCCCAGAAACCCCAGTCAGGACAGCTGGTGGTGAAGGCTTCTGGGAGTTGCAGTCCAAAACTCCTGAGTAACCCAAGGCTAAGAACCAGTGACTTACATGATAAACTTTCAAATTTAAAACAGTTAAAAATAAACTACAAGAATTACATTTCAAGTATCGTCCTCTCTTTTCAGCAATTTAGAGGTGATATGTGCCATCTTAAATCCAAAGGAGTCTTCTTCATAACTACTGGTGAGTTTTACATGCTGCACATAATAGTTTGAATTCTAAAATATATGGGCCTGAAACTATTGGCAATCAGGCATGGTAACAACCAGCACCTCACTAAGGAGTGGCAATTTGCTTTATGTAAGCTTAAATCGACAATATGATTCAGGCCATGGCTAGACAAGAACTTTATTATAGTGGATCAAATATGCATACATATTGTGGCACAGTGGTTAAACCACTGTACTGCAGCCAAAACTGTGCTCACGACCTGGGGTTGAATCCCAGGTAGCGGTTCAAGGTTGACTCAGCCTTCTATCCTTCCGAGGTCAGTAAAAATGAGTACCCATATTGTGGGGGGTGGGGGCAATGTGTAGCCTGCATAATTAACTTGTAAACCGCCCAGAGAGTGCTTGAAGCACTATGGGGCGGTATATAAGCAGCACGCTTTGCTTCGCTTCTGGAATAGCTTCCACAATCTCTTCAGATAAGATATTGTAAAAAGTGGGAGTGGAGGAAGTAAAAATAAGGTTAGGTATATGCTAAGTTATGAAGTTTTGATCAGTCTTACCAGCTAATGGTTGATTATCTCCATTTTGAAAATACAAAATAAGTTTGTCAGTTGGAAATTTGGGGAGACTTACCTTAGGTTCTCTGGTGGGTAGAAAAGCAAAATATAGAGAAAATTGTAGTTTCTGTATTAATCAAACTAATACTAATTCCAGGTAATCATCAAAACAAAAAAGCAAATACCTGTTTCCCTGAAAATAAGACCTAACCTGAAAATAAGCTCTAGTATGATTTTTCAGGATGCTCGTAATACAAGCCCTACCCCAAACATAAGCCATAGTTAAGTGAAACCTTGCCCTCTGTCATTGTGCAGCATTGTGCAGCAACCAGAAGATGGCATGACTATAAAATAAAACATCCCCCCAAAATAAGCCCTAATGCATTTTTGGAGCAAAGATTAATATAAGACCCTGTTTTATTTTTGGGGAAACACAATACCAATCAAATTGCATGTTCTTGGTGTCTAGCGGTAGGCTGGATGGCAAGAATTGAGGACTGAAGTTCTATCGTCAGTTGATACACAGCCACCTTCCTCCAGTTCCAGAATCCCATTCCTGAAGAGCTGAAGTAGAAAAAAATGACACATAGAAGAAAGCATATTAGGATAGTACATAAGAAAACTCCCCAAAATCTACTTCGCTTACTGCTTTCTGGAAGATACCATTCTTTACTAAGACAGTCAGGCTGCAAGAATGCTGACTGTTATGACTGATCATGTGGGGTCCTCTCCTGCTGCTCAGAAAGGCTGGTCAACAGTGGCCAAAGCAGTAGTAGAAAGAATTTCATGTCATCATGAGCTTGGCTGGCAAATCTTCTTTGCATCAGTATGTACTCGTGACAAAAAATGCACAAAAGGAAGGTGTCAGGCAATGAATAAAATTAACTTCATGACATATCACAGCTAAGGGTAGCTTCAAAGAACAATAAATACTGTACTGTAAAGTCAAAATCTGCACTCTAAAATTCTTTAAAAGAAACCCACTAACCACTAACTCAGGAAACAGAACCCTGAGATTTCAAGTCACAATTACACCAACTTCTGGGCTAAATTTGCACTGTCCCTAAGCTCATACACACACCATCACCCACTCTGTTCAGGCATGGCTATAAGATGATCAGAAGAGGCTTGCTTCCATTTCCACATAACCATGATTTCCCTTTTTATCACACAATCTGCAGTTTGAACTGATTCATTCAAGAAAAAATACACTTTATATTGATGGCTATACGTATATGTATCTCCAGATTGCTCTTTCTGAGAGGAGTACAATTCTGGAGGTAAGACAGAAACATCTCCCTACAGCATAAATGTACACAAGCTGCACCACCCACTGCAAAAGAATAGTCACAACTGACTGATAAATAATTCTGTGAGAGTGGACGTTGCGAAGAGACAGCAGCAGGAGGACAGAGCTCTGTCCCCTGGGCTGAATTCTGACCTTGTTTGGGACACCATGGGGTGTCGGAACCACCCTGGAGGGGTGGTGAACTGGGGGGGGGGGAAGCCTGTTGATCACGAGGGGGGTGGCGGCCACCCCTGTTTGATCCAGGAAACTCCCTAATCAGCCAACGGGCAGAAACATGCAGCCTCGGCTCGCTTGCAAGTCGTCGGCAGCCGGCTAAGAAGCAACAATCAACATCTGGCATTGTTGTTTACCATCGGGTGAGATTTTTATAATTAATTGCTTATACCCCTGGAGGAAATAATTCCTATATACGGGAAAAAAGAATTGCTATCTCATTTCAGAAACTATAAAGCGGCAAAAAATCTGGTGAGAGGGATAGCTGATGGAAAGGAAATAACTTTTAAAAATACACTTTAAGAATATTACAGTTTGGCGTTGTGAAGCTTGAGAAACTTTCCTGTGAGTTATACTTGATAAATCTGGACTCTGTTTTGACTACCTGAAATCTTTTGGCATGGAGCCTAGGAGCGGTGACCTTGAGCACTCTGCTGTTATTTCCTTTTGACTTTCTTTGAGCCTGGCTGGAAAATTAACCCTAAAGTGGACCTTTAATGCCATCAGGCCACAGATACAAATATTGCACCCTACCTTGGTATTTTGAGGGTTCAAATTTGGTTCAGGCCTATTTAGCCAAAGCGGACTTTTTGAAATGACTCTGGAAACTTTGAATATCTGTTTATAACCATTTGGGCAGCTGAAACAGAATGGCACAACAAGGACAATTTTGAAATGAAATAAAGTCTACTCTTCAAACAATATTAGAAACAGTGAGATCTCATTATCAAGAGGCAAAATTATCTAATCAACATCAGAAGAACTATAGTCCGCAAGCAACAGGGAACAACAAAGAAGGAAATGGGAGTATCTCAGATGATGTATGCCACTCAAAGCAGCAGCTGGAGGAAGTTAATCTAAGAGAAACATCAGTCTTGGACCAGAGGAGAGTACCAGGGGAAGACAAAGGAAAAAAAACAGCAAAATTAACCAAAAAAGTCTGGAAGACTCATTGAAGATAGACCAAGTACATAAATAGTGGACATAAATCAGATCTACAAAATGGTTTCAGAGGACATGAAAGATGACAGAATGCTTAGAAACACAGAAATATTAAATGAGAAAAGGGAAAAGAGAGGGAATTACCTAGAAAGATGAAAAAAGGGAAAACAAGGAAGGGCCCCTTAATATTGAAAACATGTTTATATTTATCATCTGGAACTGTAAAAGGGTATATTCTGCATATTAAAAAGGAGAACTAAATTGAAATAAGGGAGCCCTAATCAGGGTAAAGATGTAATATGGTGGTTTTTTATTTTAAGTAAACTAAACTAGATATAAAGCTGGGTCATGGATCTGGAACCACTTTCAATAAGAATGTTATTAGAAGACCTTGAGAATTTTATATAATATGAGAGTAATATTATGATAGTACTCATATTATATACTAAAATTTGTATATGAATGGTTTGAATGTTTGAAAGATGTTTGGAATTTGGGGGGATAACTGGGAAGACACTGAGATGTAAAAAACAAATAATTGTAAGCAAAACATGTAACACGATGTTTGACAAGCACAAAATAATGTAGATAGATTGAAAAACTAATAAAATGTTTATTAAAAAAATAATAATTCTGTGAGAGTTACAGGATAAGGCAGTCAATAAGGTCAGGCTGCCACAAATCAAAATGCTGGCACACCGATTTCAGCATACCCTTGTATAATTTTAGAAAGTTTACTTACAACTGTTGCTGTCAATACAGATCCATTAGCTCCATCTATTCCAACACTTTAGTGCTCCAGGAGAATTAAGCCATTATAAATATTGAGCAAGTAATTCTGTCAGAAGCCTTCTACGCCTTTGCAGTTAACACAAGTGTCACTGCAAAAAGGTCAAAGCATAATCAATTTCACAACTGCTTTTGGCAGTTTCTCAGACAGACATTCACAACCAGAATTGCAGTGACATGAAAGCCAAGAGGGGTAAATACACTCACCTACCAATGTGATGTAACCATACTGTTTCAATAATGGAAGACCCTTTGAAATAAATGACTAAGATTATGGCTAAGCTAGCAGCTAGTGTCAGCCTCTTGAGAATGTTCAGGATTGATTAGAATGATCTAAACAAAGTAAAAAAAAAAAAAAGCAAAATGTGCTGCTTATATATCTCCCTGTAGTGCTTAAAGCACTCTCTGGGCAGTTTACAATTTTTAAAATTATGCAGGCTACACTTTCCATGGAAATGGTTCTTGCCAATATAATGAAGTGAGTTAATAAGTGAGCCAGATTAGGATTTCAGCAAATTAGCAACTTCCCCTACTTGGCAGAGGAAGTGAAACCCCCCTTCCCCTGACTGTATATAGACTATCCCTGATGCTCTGCACCAGTTATTTTTTAAAATTTTTTTAAAAATCTTACATTGCCTTCTCTTAAAGGTCTCATTTAAAACCTATCTACAGTCAAGGCCACCGCTGTGGATTCAACAGCAGGTAGCTTTTTTGACAGGTCCTTTAAGGTGAGTCAAAGAAAAGATTTTATATTTTTTATAACTGATGCAGCACATAAGTAATAGCCGACATACAAGCAAAAAAATTATATTAACTTCCCTTGCCATGGATACGCCAAACAGGTGAAGTGATTAATTTGCCAATACCCTGAATTGGCTTTCTTATTAAACCACTTCACCGTGTTAGCAAATTGAAAGAGGGAGTCTTGCTTTGGATTAGTTTCAGTGGTCACATGTTCTGGAACCAATCCAATCCAGAGCAACCCTACCCACACCAGAAAAGTAGAAACCCTTGACAGGGGCCAGGAAAGTGAGGAATGCTCTGGGGCGGGGTGAGCTGTTGCAGTCTAGCAAAGGCACTGTCTGTTGTTTTCAAGAGTGCACTCAGCCCATCCCTATAGAGTTACTAAAGGCTAAATTGATCAGGGGCTTAGAGCAACAGGGGTCCCACTCCCTTAAATACACCATATGAAAAATGGACTTATAGAAGTGTGCTTGGCAAAGTGCCTTATTATAGATATAATCCTTCTTCCTTTTTGCTTCAGTTCTGATCAACCTTTGAACTAAGATGATTCTGAACTTCTCAGCACCAAAATTTTCAAGCATGAGCATGCTTGGACTCTTCATTCTTTATGTGCACCATTTCTTGAAAAGTCAGTGACTGGCAGGCACAAATATATTCAGAGAGCAGTGTCTACGCTTGAAGACTATTTTTTCTTCTCTTGGGGATTTTAGAAAGCTCTGAACTGGAGTGAAAGGATTTTTCAAGGGACAACATTTGAAGCAGTTGCAGCAGCGATATTTTCATTTGACATCTCAGTGAAATTGCTGCGTAATCCAAACAAGTCTAGTGAGACTTTCATAGATTCTTCAGAGATTGATTTATGAAAGCAGATACTGTAACTTATTGCTGTGAATGTTAAGAGGACCTTCCAAGGCAACTTTGTTCCCTAGTGTTTCAGCAACCATGACTTTGCAGAAGTGTTCAGTTCTTCAGTTCTTGAAGACTCTCTCAGTTATATCACTAAAAGTGATTGTTCTTCAGAGCCTTGAGAATGATCGTGAAAAGCACAAACACTGGAGAAAATCAGTCAGTTTACATTACACATCCAACTGCCAAACTGGCATGAGATTAGAGATGGGGTGTTGGTATTTGTACCGCAGAAGCCTCTGTGCTGCAAGGTCGGAAGACCAGCAGTCGTAAGATTAAATCCACGCAACGGAGTAAACTCCCGTCGCTTGTCCCAGCTCCTGCCAACCTAGCAGTTCAAAAGCATGTAAAAATGTAAGTAAAAAGTTACCACCATAGTGGGAAGGTAACAGCGTTCCATGTCTAGTTGCATTGGCCATGTGACCATGGAAACTGTCTTCGGACAAACACTGTCTTTATGGCTTGGAAACGGGGATGAGCACCACCCCCTAGAGTCAGACATGACTGGACTAAATGTCAAGGAGAACCTTTACCTTTATCTATTGGTATTTGGGTACAAATATCCCCATGCAGTTGGACTTAATGAGGGTCCATTCCCTGGGGCCAGACTATCCATTCACGCATCTGGCAGCGGTCTCACTCATCCTTCCAATAGCCCCACTCTCTTCCCACTCAGCTAGTCACTACAGGCAAAGGGAGGGAGGATGAGTCTCCCTACACAGCTGCTGTGTGGCCAGCTGAGCTGGAAGATAGCTGCTCTCCGGGCATGATTGGAAGGATGAGTGGGGCCGCCACTGGACGTGTGAGTGGACAGTCCGGCCCATCATTAAATCCAGCTGCAAAGAGATATTCATATTCGTATACGAATATGAATACCCCCATCTCCACATGAGATATGTGACTGCAGTCCCCTTACTCACATAAAGCACTTGTTATACATACATAATATCCACAGTGGGCCAAAGTCAAGTGGGGATTTCCATGCTACAATAAAATCAGCAGCAAAATGTGTCAAGAAAACCTAGCACAGGATATTATGTTCCATTTTTTCATATCTGCAGTTCTATCCCAGCATGTTCTATGACAGTGGTGGTTGGGTTCCACATTACAGTCACGTGACATGTCTGCAATGGCGGTTTCCCTTCAGTGAAAGGTGATTCCCTCCTTTCTCATTCCTACTGCTGGTGCCCAATGTTCCCAATTGCTGATCTCTGCCCCACCTCCTTACCTGAGTGGGCAGCTGCTGGAGGAGGCAGAGGAGGGGAGCACATGGTCCTGCTGGGACTAGACAAACACCTGAAGAGGAGGAGAAGAGCAGCCCATGCCAGCTGATGAGTGGGGGAGCCTACCGGGGAAATGGGGAAAGGGATCACGCGGCACATGTGGTGCCAGTCCAATGAACCAGCATGAACTTCTGAACCAAGGTTCATGCCCATCTCTAATTACTACATTGTACTGCATATTATCAGGGGACAGCATCAACATCACCAGTCCTCACACAGAGGACTAAACCTGCAGATGGGAAATGAGTATAGCATGGGCAGCCAAACAAGAGCTGTGGGTGGCGTTCCACACTCATCATGGGTATACAGAGCTTTGCCAAGCCAGGAGATTCATCTAGTGTGGATGGGTGGCCACAAGGTATCCTGCAAAAAAAAAGGTTGACAAAGAAGGAGGCATCTGAGTGGAAGCTAAAGACATTTAGAATCAACATGACATATGATGATAATGATAAGATGTACAATGAAACAAAGAGTTAAGTAACACTGGAGAATTCAAGATGGGTAGAAGTCCTTCAGTATTTTGCTGACATAAATTTTTCCTCAAGGATTTTAAAAACATAAACATAAGTATTAAAACACCTGATCAGTGATAGAGAATCCACTGATCATAAGCACCACAAAGTTTATAAATGGTTCTAAAACTTCAGCGTTTTTGACACTGCCATCATGCCTACATGTGATAAATCACCTTCACAACAACCGTATGAAAATTATTGTTTGGAAGTGACAAACGCCTAGGGCTCCATTGTGTTGCTTTGGAGTTTTGCACCTTTGAACTCTAAACCCAGCTATTTGCCTATAATTATCAGTCTCTACACGTATATGATGAAGTGGTAGTAAACTATCAGCCAACACCACACAATAATTTTCTCTTTTAAAAAATCAAACCGTCAATTTCACTGTCAGCATCTTTTAGTTCACTTCCTTCCATAATTCCTGTTCCACTACCAGGGCATAGACTTGCAGTTTTAGCCCACAATTGGTGCATTTTTTCTTCTTTTCCTTCATTGCTACTGGATCAAGAAGTGCCTACATTGTCAAAAACATTTTTTTAAAAGAACAGGAAACAAAATGCTTAAAGACTAACTGCTATATTTAAGAGGCCATAGGGTTTCTCTCTCCGATTTTTAATGTTTTTTTTTTAACTTGATCCAATACAGCCCCTTCTTTCCCAGTTTTCTTTATGCAGAACCACTCCATCTTTCCTCCACTACTAGACATGAAAGAAGCTCTTCTCATGACAATCCAAAACCTCAGTGGGGTTCAAGGGGATCCGATTTTCATGCCGTGTCTGTAAAATGGACCTAGAGGAGTTATGTTATGTGTGCTAGTATCCCTGTTGTGAAGGGGAGAGAAAAGATTTCTTGCCTCCTTGATTTATCTTCATAGCAGCCTTGTGAGTTAACTTAGACTAGGAACAGTGACTGTGCCACCCAAATGTCAAGCAGCAAGTTTCAAGTGAAGTAGTGATTTGAGCCTGGGTCTCCTCAGTACTAATCCAACATTATAACCACTACACCAGTGGATCCCAACCTTGAATCCCCAGATGTTCTTTGACTACAGGTGCCAGAAGTCCTGGCCACCACAGCTAGTGGTGAAGATTTCTTGGATTTTTAGCCCAAGAACATCTGAAGACCCAAAGTTGGGAACCGCTGCACAACACCATCTAAAAACATACATACTCTGCTGACTCTACATAGCTGTGTCTGTATGAATTTTAGTCACTGTGCTTTCAACACTGAAATGAATGTTATTGAGAATGAATATGGCGTATTTCACTCCTTTTGGTTTAGGTTTAGTGAAAATTTAGTTACACTAATAAAAACATTTTTGCTTTGGTTGCACAAATTAATCCCGACATGTTAAACAAAAAGCTTTTGTCGCAGGGTGGGTTACAGCCATAGATGTGAAGGTGCTGTGGGAAGCCCACACTGCCACATTCATTGCCAATGAAATCTGGGGGCCCTTCACAGCTATTAATTACTTTTCTTCCAACCAACAGCTGAACAAACTCTTATTGCTACTGCTTGCTTTTGGTAGGCCCTAAATGAGTCTCATCTGCATCTGTCCAAGCAGAGCAGACAGCTAAGATGAAGTAGAGATAAGTGGGAGCCTATGTAGGCACCTGGAGATGACTGAGGGACTGACTGAGCACTGTTGGACAGGCAAGATAAAAGTCAGGCTACAGCCTAGACAGGCCAGCAGCAAAATAGCAGGTCTCAATCCAAGAAGACTCTGTGCCAGCTGCTCCATCTGAATTAAAGAAAATCCAGTCATGAGAGCATAAGATTTCTTTCCATGATAAAAGATGGAGAGCAGAAATGACACAAATCCAATACTAAAATATATTGTGAGAAATTAATGATACACAGTTAGGGCTTACTTTCTGTACTAGAAAAGAAAATATGTTTTTCACTCTGCAGATCTAGAATCGAAACATTGAGTACCCCAGGAGTTCTTGGAGTGCGATCCCAGAAACTCCGGTTGGAACATCTAGTGGTGAAGGCTTTGGGGAGTTGCCTCTAAGAACACCTGAGTGATCCAAGGCTGGGAACCACTGGGGTAAAAGACTCCAGACTGACAGTCTGAAACCATAAATCTTCTCATAGTAAAATGAGGGAGGGAAATTAGTGTGATAACTTATTTCCACTTCTGACAGAAATTACAGAGAAGCCTGATGATAAGATGTGAAACATAAACAAACAAAAGCAAAACGGCCATCTTGGCATAGAACAAATCCCAGAATACATACTGAAGTGATATCTTTATTAAAAAAGGTACTTTTAAGAAAGTATAAAAGGGCCTTCAAGCTTTCCAAGAATGCTACCTGTCCATCAGGCAAGATCTTTAAAATAAGTGATAGGTGTGGAAAGAAGCTGCTCTGATAAGGAAAAAACAGATTGTGGCTTGTTTGGTTCTCCAAATTACTCTGGAATAGTGAGAACTAAAAGGTACTGGGATGAGAATTGTACTGGCATAAGAATTTCATATTTGATAATCAAGCAACATACAATGAGCATGAGGAGATTTTAAGAAGAAAGGAAGCAACAGGTCTGATAACAAAGTTTGCAGGTTAAACCAGGAAGGAAGATGGCTGGCTATATATCCCCCTTTATCTTGTAAATAAATGTCAAAATCCAAATTGTCGTGACAATTTTACTAAATCAACTAAATATCACAAAAGTCTACTTGTTCTCTTGTTAGGCATCCTTCAGTCTTGAAAGACTATGGTAACGTGCTCTGTATAGAGGAGTTGGAACAGCATCTAGTGTGGCTGAGGAGGCGGATTCGAGCGTGACAATCCCTTCCACACTGAAGACAAATACAATCTGTCTCCTGTCTGGCTCCCTGGTTTTGTTGCTTTGGTGACTGCCTCTTTGCCTCGGCCTGCTGGACAAGGGCCTCTTCAAATTGGGAGAGGCCGTGATGCAACGCCTGCCTCCAAAATAACAAATCTTTCCATTGTAATTTTCAAAAAAAAAAAAAAACATGTTAATTTGGACATGATTAAACAAACAAACAAACAAAAAAAACCGCACACACAAAGCAGGAACCCGATGTTGGCCCAAAGCAATCTGACGGACAGGGCAGCAGGGGCCCCGAGGCGTTAATTTCACCAGCAGGAGCTCCTGGTTTTGTTGGGCGCAAGAAACGTTATGACAAGCAATAAACATGAACTCTCCGTGTTAAAGTACAACAGCCCAGCTGTCCCTTTTTAAGTAAGGCATGAAGCAGGACCCACGTGGAGATCAAGGCTTAAAGGACTGAATAACATATTTCCCGCCTCACCGCCGACTTCAGTTCCTTGATAGAGACGCCTGTTCAATTTGTCAGATGGAAAGACGGCACAAGCCAACGCCGAAGAGAAACGGCCCTGGGAGGAAACCGAAGGAACGTCACTGCCGCAAACACTCGCAACCGACACAGAAACTTGAAAGCGTGGAACAGAAAATCGGCAGCCAAGTCGCAAAAAAAAGGGACTTGCTAGAAAGCAAAGGGGCGGGAAGCCGGCAAACCGAAGGGGGCGGGGCCAATGGAGTACTAGACGGCAAAGCCACGCCCTCCCACGTGCGCGGTGCCGCTGGGGTTTTCAAACAACTCACGTCACGTGACGTACAGTGACACGTTTTTCCCGGAAGGATGGATGTCGACGGCTGCTCTCGTCCGGCGAGAGGGGCGGAAATGACGTTTCCCTTGGAAAAAAAAATAATCTGTTGACGTTATACTAGGCGATATAAAAAGTGGGGCGAGAATCTTCCGGGCCGGAAGTGGGGGGATGCTGTGAGGGTTGGGGGAGGGGCATACGTGAGGGGGAACTTTCCGTCAGCTGGCTGAGGGGAAAGGGTCTGAGGAGGAGGAGGAGAAGTAGTACTCGGGGCAATAAGGGAGGCGAGTGTCTTCCGCCTGGACGGGGAAAGGGGCTGGGGAGCCCGCTATGGACTTCCACCGGATCCTCATGGTGGCCTCGGAGCAGCAGGGACTCAGCGCCGTGCCGGTGAGTGGGAGCGGGGGACGGAGGAGGAAAGGGTTGTGCGAGGAGAGGAGGGGAAGAGACGTTGCCGTTGACGCGGGCGGCTCGTCAAACCAGCTGTTGCCGGCCCTCCCCCACCCACCCGTTCGTCTCTTCCCCACTGAATAGGCTTGTACGAAGAGGGAGCCGAGGCTTCCCTGCGGTCCCGCAGGAGCCCACCCCGACCCCGAGGTTTTTGAGGGGTGATTGATCGTAACACACGATTTACAGAACCTGAGGCGTTGCTCGGTTGGGTTCCTCCAGCTTGCTAAAAACTAGCGAGCAGCTGGTTCGACAAGATGGAGAACTTTTAAAATACCATTCCATTTCGGTTCACTTCTTTTTGACGTTCATGTAACGGTGTGATGGTGATTTTAACTTCAAAAAGCTTTCCTTATTGAGGAGGAGGGGCTTTTAAAGCTTCTTATTTATGATTAATCTTTCCAGGGCTTTTTTTAGGTACAGAGTATTCAGAAGTGGCTTATCATTACCTTCTGGGAGTATTCAGGGACTGTGTAGCTTATCCAAGGCCACACAAACTGGCTCTTCTTCTTTTTGAAGGCACAGTGAGAAATTGAACTCCCAACTCCAGGTTCCACAGCCAAATGCATAATGAGATTAGTCAATGAAAATATATATCTATTCACCTACTGGGCACACAGGCTTCTTCAGACTTTCCCTTGCTTCCACCACCACCACCTTTTAGAGATAAAAGTCTGCATAAAATGAAACTGGCCAGTCTGAACCTTAAGCCACAATTATCCATACACCTTGTAAATTAACACAAAAATTGATAGCAACTGGAATGCAAACTTGAGAATATAAAATACAGAGTGCCAAGGCTCACAGTGAGGCGTATAGAGAGGTTGTACCAAAGCAAGATGTGAAGCTGAGATAATGAGAGATCCAAGGAAGTAATTGTATGTCATCCCTGGTTGCCCGTGTTTCACTGAAGGGAGTAGTTCTGTCAGTGGAACTAGACTAGAGGGTGATGCTGTTAGTCACCAGCAAGATCTGGGGGCTGGGAAACAGTCTGATCAGATTTTCAAGTGTAATGGAGGGCAGTCGGAGGGGAGAGACAGAGAATGGCCTCCTGCTGTGATGAAGATTAGCTGGTGTGGTATTTGATCCTGATTTTTAAGAGCTTGTAATGTTTCGCTACAAAATGTGCTTCCTCTTTTGGGGGTGTTATTGCTCAGAAACTGATAGAGCAAAGTTAATTTATTGAAGCAATTCCAGGTGTTAAAAAAACTGGTAGTGAAACATTATTTTGGAAAAGATAGTATCCCACCTCTTTTAAAGGTGGTCTATATTTACTAATATGTTGTCCTCCCTACCTTTAATTCATTCTTTTCCTAAAAATAAATCTGAAGGGTTTTGTGGTTTTTATATTACTATAAAATTTAGTATCCAATATTTAAACAGTTATGAGAATGTTATTGTTACAGTTACTTGAAAAAAAAACTATTGCAAGAGTGATTGTCATAATGCAATTCTAAGGAAACATTAATCCACTCAAAAAAAAGTAGTTTAAGCAAAGTTTCCTGGGCTAACTTCAGTGCCTGTAGAGGAGTCTTTCCTGGTGGGCAACCTTTTTTCTATTTAGGGATTTGTTATCTTGAGGATTATGTGAAGGAGGGGGAGGAATCCCATTGGTGAGTTGAGCCAAAACAAAGAGTGGGTAGGACCACTCCTTTTCTCCCTTTCTGCCACCACCTTTGGCTCCTTCTGATGTCCTTTATTTATTTCTCAGTTCCTAGTGGGCTGCTGGGGTGACAGACTGGTCTTATTCTGAAGTAATTGCTAGAAAACAGTTTTTGAAATGAAGGTAAGGGCTGCATTCAGGTTGGGAACCACAGACTGGTCACCCTTAGGGTTTTAAACAGCTGTAGTGTCCCAACCTTCTTTTTAGTCCATGAGGGAAGATGTCATTACAGGATCATCACAAAGAGCTGGAAGCCCATACAAAGTGGTGCCTCGCATAGCGAGGTTAATCCGTTCCGGATTAACCATCGCTATGAGAAACATCGCTCAACGGAACAAAAAACCCATTAAAACGCATTAAACTTGGTTTAATGCGTTCCAATGGGCCCTAAACTTACCGTTGAGCGAAGCTTCTCCATAGGGGCGGCCATTTTCGGGCCCTCGCAAAGCGAGGGCGCGGCGGGAAAAGTTGCGGCGGCCATTTTGGAACTGCCGATCAGCTGTTTTCCCCCGCTTTGTTGTGCGAAAATCGCTAAGCGAATCACTTAGCGATCGTCGCACAGCGAAAAAACGCCATAGGGGCCATCGCTGAGCGAATGCTCCAGCGATGGCCCGGACCCCCTCGCTATGCAAATTCATCGCTCAACGGAGCGATCGCTAAGCGAGGCACCACTGGTATTTCTTTCTTGCTCCCTATGCCACTCTTCTCTAATTATGTGCAGGAGGAGTTAGTGACCTGATGGTGATAATGCTATCACAAGTGAGCTGCTGTAGTTTCTTCCAGCATTATGCGGGGGTAATTTTGGTGTTGTTATGTACTATCACTACTTTTTATTTGTCATGTTTATAATCCCATAATCCTCCTTCTGGAAGTTCTACCTGATTTACAGACACCTAAATATGGCTCATCTTGGAGAAAAGGACTAAACTGGAAGCTTTGAGGCTCAGCTGGGCTTAACTGTGCCTGGCTTCCTATACAGAAAGAAAGTTCCCAGCTAGCACCAGGGCTGGAACAGGAAGCTTGGGTGGTGTTAGGCCTAGCAGCCCAAAACCTTCAAATTCAGGCCTTTTATCCTGGGTGAGTCACATTTAGGTATCTAAGTCAATTTTTTTCTTTATTTGCCGTATTCTAGATTTTCTTTAATACATGTGCTGGGGCATAAATTGCATGCACATAAGTGCTGCATTGACTGAATTTCTCCGCAGTCACAGAAAATTTGTCCTGCATTCATGTAGCCCCATTTTATGTGATTATTCTTTGGTGTTCCTACTTTGCTTCAAAATCTATTAAGTGACTTCCAGATGGTCCAGTTAGAGTCTTGTCCTGGTGGGAGAAACTCTTCAGCAGCCGAGGTGTGTTTTTGCTCTCCATAGCCTAGTCTCTTCTGGTTTTATACTTAGAACTTGAGATGTGTACAAGAAAACCTTTCCTCGAATTTAGTCATCATCTAGGGGGGGTTGGTGTTTGTGAAGTAGATGGTTTTGGTGTTGTATTAACTTTAAATCAGGTAGAATTTCTAGAATATAAAATTATGGGATTTGTAATCCAAGAAATATTAAAATCCTATTCCTAATAAATTCATCAATTAAAAGGTGAGTTAAGACAGTAATTGGTAATATGCACAACCAGACTCATATATGTGGTTTGTGTGAATTATGTTTCAAATTATGTACTATTGCATGATTTATGTTCACGGGAAGAAAATTCCATAAGATAGTTGCCACTGCACTAAAAATCATATTCCAGGTAATTAAGAATTAAACCTCAGGAGTATATGGTACTGTCAAAAAGGTTCCTATAAAGAAATGGACCCTTCTTTAGACCTTTAGATTCCTGCATAAACCAAGTGGGGATGTAATAAATCATACAATTATTTACTAAGTACTGCCAATCAGATCCTATGCATATTTATTTTACTTACTTTAAACAAACCTATTCTCAGGCAATTGTTCACAGGATTGCACTACTTACAAAAATAGCAGAACAGCCACATCTAAATATCTGTGACCAGTCTTGGTATAACTTTTCCACATCTTCGTTTGGGAAACTATGTCTTAAGTGCACCCACCTACTGTTCTGGTCAAATCCATTCAGATTTTTTATTTGTTTAATTTTTATACCACCCATCTCGCTGAGGACCATTCTGGGTGATTTACAATAAAACATACAGCAGTGTAATTAAAATACTAATTTGACAAAGCTCAACAAGTTTGCATTGTCTATTTTATAACATTCTTGATCTGCACCAATTTTTGCAGTTGAGGATTGTTCACACTGATGCATGTTGACCTTTTCTAGTATACCTCTTTCAAACTCCTTTCACTGTGTATTTGAATAGTTAATCTGAAGGAATAGAGGTTTTAGGCCATCCTACAAATCTGGAACGTGTTGACCAGAATCCTGTTACATATGGATGTTGGTGTACGTCAGTGTAAATCACCATGGAGAATTGCTGCTGGTGCACAGTTAAGGATGCAAGAATCTATTTCTTAACTAGTGGCAATTCACTGCTACAATGAATGCAGTTTATAATAGGATTCTCATTAAAGAGTAAGATGAACCCTTTGAGTCTTCCCAGAAACAAGATGGATTTCAAAGTATGCTGGATACAAAGCCATAGGAGGAGGGAAGGAGAAAGAGTTAAGACATGGGTGGGCAATTAATTTCTATGGGGGGGGCACATGAAAAATCTGAACTGTGTTTGGGGGCTGAACCAACTTTACATGAAAATAAACAGTCATGTTATGAATTTTTAAATTTTAAACTTGTTAATCTTCACAAATACTAAAGAGGTTTTTTGTGGTATGTGAAAGATAAACAACTGATCAACTTTAGACAAAAAACTATAAATGGTTTTGATGTTCAAAACTGTCTGCGGGCCGGACAGAAGTGGCTCGCGTGCCGTATGTGGCCCTCGGGCCGCACTTTGCCCAGGTCTGAGTTAAGACATTCCTTGTCTTTTTCAGAATTTCTTAGTGAGGTATGTGCTTTTTATTGTAGTGATATTTTCAATGTGTGCAGGACACACTTCTTTAGAGAGGTGTTATAATGGGAAAAGAACACCAGAAAGAAATGTACATTTTAAAAGCAGCATTTTCACTGCTGTCAGGGGTCATGTTCAGAAATGCATAATGAAAAGATGAGCATCCACTGGCATTTTCTTGTACAGTAATTGTTGACTCTGGGATGTTGCTGACTTACTGCATAACAGCAAAACTAACCTTTACTGACTTGGTTCTTAACAACTTAGTTTGGGGACAAATGGTTCTGTTTTTCTGATGAAAGAATACTATCAGAAGGAAGTCTCCTTAGTGGAAGGAAACTATTGGTTCTTTCACATTTACTTTGAAATATTTTCTACTAATTAAATAGGGTTTATTTATCAATCAACTCATACAGAATTGTGATATATTATACATATTGTGCTATCATATTGTTAATTTAAGATTTCTGACCAATCAAACAAATGTTATGGAGTAAGCAAAGTTTTTCTGATTACTGTTAGTATTTAAACTGTCCTTTGTTAGATGGTGATTGAAAGCATAATTTATAAATAGATAAAAGAAACTTGCAATACAGTAACAGTATTGCATCATGTCTCACTGAAATTATAGATTCATTGGTTTGTCTCCTTTGGGAAAAGCACAGTAAGAAATAATGAACTGTTTTCCCAGTGGTGTGACAGATACTTCATGAATAGCTCAGTTACTACAGAAAACTCAGATTTGACCTGAGTATGAATGTGTCTGTTCTGTATATCCTTAAACCAAACATCATCACTGTGTACCAGTAATATATGTTTTGAAAGATTTTAACTTAGCATTTATAGCTTTTAACTTTTTTTTGAAGTAACAAATTAAGAATTAACTTTGAGGCATTAAAAACTATATTCTTGAGATAATTTTTCAACTTCATTTTAGATCTGCATTATCTTGAAGGTAAAATGGTTCTGCCATGGTCGATTTTTTTATTATTATTCTGAAAGAATCAAAAACAAAACAGAAGGTCTTCATTATAAGTTCGCTATGAGGGAGAATGAAATTTTAAAAGACATTAACTCTGTTAGAGAAAGAGAAAATGCTGACTTTATAGCTAATATCACTGGCTGACTTTTACTAGTACTGTATTATGAGCTATGTGGTTATGTTTTTAAAAATTAGGTTTAAGGTCATGTCTGGTCTTCATAGGCAGCTCTCACATTGCTGTAGTATTCAGCCGTTACAACTGCCATCTGGTGCTAGGAAGAGATAATCAGTATTTGCAGGGGGTTTTTTTGTTTGTTTGTTTTAAAAGCACACCAAGAGAACTGACCTGTGCTTTGTTTCACTGAGGGCAAACTTTTGGCTGCATCTGTGTAGGACTGATGCATTATCAAACAGAGAATGGAATGCTGGTGCTTATCTATTTTGTTCAGTTAGTGTTAAAAGAGCAAAGACGTAATTTAATAGGGTGGGTGTGATAGATTTTTGCCTCATTCATGCTGTATGGTTTAGTACCTTTGGATGTAGTTCTTTGTTCTATGCTTTCTGATTTACAAAAGTACAAATACCAGCCTATTTACAGCCAGTAAACATAAACCATGATTCACAACATAAAATATTTGCTCATGTAGCTGGAGAAGTAATTGTAATTAAATTGGTAACAGTTGTCAAATATGCATCAAGTAAATAACAACCAAAGCACTGCTGTGGTTCTTTTGAATAAAATGTAGCCCATGCTGACTTCTCATCTATCTAGCGGCTAGCCAGTAACTATACTATTAGGTATTATGTGCTTGACATGATCAGTTTTTACAAGCAAATGCTAAGTCTCACTAAAACTTTTCAGATGTAAAGACCAAACTATTCTCCCTTTACCCTGGTTTGCAGTAGCCTATAGTTTGTGAAGTACTGAAAAAACAGGAAACTATGATTTTTTACAAATGATTATCAAAAGCTTCTGATCTCCTCCCTGACACATAGGAAAATGAAAAAGCAGTGTGTGAGATCAGAGGTTATGTCTATTCATTTTCATACTGCCAAACAATGGTTTGACCCCACTTGTGAATGTAGCTACTGCATTGTATGTTTTTGACACCCCCGTCCACCAGATTTTGACCAAAGACAATATCAAATTGTCACTTTAGGAAAAAGTACTTGAACAGAAGCCTTACTTGTAAGACCATTTTTGAAATATTTTATATTTATTCTTAGCTAACATAAATTGAAACAGTTGACAGTAATTGATTTGGTTCTTGTGTTTCGGCAGGTGCAAACACAAATAAATTTATTTTTGAAATAAATCATTAAGAGACTTAGGACTTAAAACATTATTCTCTTCAAAAGGGTTTGTGTGCTTTCACCAGCTAAACTTGCACCAGTAAAATAATCCAGCCCCCAAAAATGTTTTTTGTTGTTGTTTGATACTTCTTTCTATTATTTTCAGTTCCTTTATATCTCAATATTTCTTCAAACATTCTAAACAAAGTATAAAAGGAGAAACACAAGTGACTGGTGTTGCCTCTTATAGTGGTTCTGGGCCTGCTCCAAAGCCATCTGTTAGGTTCCTTCCTATGAGGGAAATGCATTTCTTTCTCCTCTTAACATTATAAGCTTAAGTAGAAAGAATGAGTTACTTTCTTGTACCCTAAAATTTAATCTCACTGTTTATTTTTATTCTTTTTACATTTCTTTCTGATTTTGTGTACCCTTTGCCTTCATTGAAGGTTTGTGAGGTCTACTGTAAGGAGCTGCTGGGAACTTCTCCAGCACTCTACATGTGCATGATAGTACTGTAAATGCTTGCACTGTCTTTTGTTTCACAGTACCACAATCTTACATGTGATAGAATTTTGTGCATATCAGGAACATAATTGCAAGCATCTGTTTTGCTAACTGCTGATAAACTGAGTGTTTATCTGAGTTCTTTTCTTTTCAGAAAAGATACAGTTTGGCAGTAGGTCCTCCCAAAAAGGATCCAAAAGTTAAGGGTGTTCATTCAGCAGCTGTGCAAGCTTTTCTCAAGCGGCAAGAAGAGGAACAGAAACAAAAAGGTATGATTTAAATATACTCTTTCTCTCCTCAGAGTCTATTTTCTGTTATTATTTGGGACAACTTGTTTGAAGAAGTGGACTATAATCCATGAAAGCTCGCACTGTTAGTTTTAGAGGTGCAACAATACTTGTCTTTGCATGTTTGTTGAAACAGACTAATACAGTTATCTCTCTCAAAACTTTTGTCTATAATCATATGAAAGCAGTTAAAAATCTACCAAAAATGATATAGTACTGATTCTCCATTTATTGTACCAGTAGTTAGAAAATATTCATACGCAGAGATGAGAACATTTGATATCTTGCACCTTTAAAAGGAAAAACAACTATTAAAAAAACAAATACACTGTTTTATTTTATGTATTTATTTATTTATTTATTTTATTTTATATTTATTTATTTATTTATTTATTTATTTATTTATTTAATAAATAGCGTAGAAGGCGCAGCAAATCCCAATTCTGTATTACAGCATTGTTGTGTGAAAGTTCTCTTAGCTTCAAAGCAGCTTGCCATATGGAATAGTGAGCTATTACTTGAACTGAACCTAAACAACTTTGGTATGCTAAATCAATTGTGCTCTTTTTTTGAATTCAAGACCTAGCATTTAAAGGGAGTCTGTTAACTAAAATTCTGCCAGATATTCCCAAATGCAGCGTTTAAATTTAATCTGTATTTTGATTATGTAGGCACTGTATAATCAAAATATAATAACTGAGCATGCTCTTTATAAATCCGATAACCTGTGGAATTTATATATTTCAAAATCTCCAAGATTTCTCAAGTTTAACATAACTATTTTTAAGCAGAGGCTTTTCTTTTTCACAGCTCTTGAGGAAAAAAGAAGAAAAGAAGAACTTCTGGCGAAGCGTGTGGAATTGAAACATGATCGAAAAGCAAGAGCTATGGCTTCTCGGACAAAGGACAATTTCCGTGGCTACAATGGCATTCCTGTTGAAGAGAAATCTAAAAAGAGGCAAGGTCGTGAAAGTAGCTCAGATAGAAACACAGAAGGGGGTGAATATGTGACAGGGGACGAAATGGAACAGTTTGAGCGTAATCAGACAGATTCAGAGCCTGAATTAGAAGAGTATGAAGAAAAGCCATCCAAACCATCTGTTAAACCAAAGACATCTCTTAGAGGTGCACCTCCAGTAATGAATTTTCAAGATCTTCTAAAGTTGGCTGAAAAAAAACAACATGAACCGGTTGAAATAAAAGTTGTGAAAAAGACAGAGGAAAGGCCAATGACAGCAGAAGAACTGAGAGAGCGCGAGTATTTGGAACGGAAAAATAGAAAAGGGATAATATTAAAAGAAAAGAAAACAGAAAAAGAGGTGAAAAATGTAATTGCATCAAGTTCTTCCAAAAAAGACATTCCACAAAAAGAATTTGTAAAAGCTAAATTGGCCAAGCCTTCAACAGAGAAGAATTCTCTCTCTAAAGGAAGGTTTTCCTCACAAGGTGACAGTGATAAGAAAATCAAAGGTTCAGCTATAAATGAAAGGCATGCAAGTTTGACAGCTTCTTCCAAACCCAATCATTCTGAAAAAATGAAACCCATGCACAAGGGGCCTTTAAAAAGCCCATCTAACAGCAGTCATATTAAACCTACAGCCAATGGAGGTGGGAAATCTGGGGTCAGCTCTCATGCTCCAGCTTTGAAGACAAATGCGAACAATATTCCAAGACAACCATCTGTTAAAGAACTTGGTCTGAAAAAAGCTAGTGGCCATACAAAACCAACTAGTATGGCTTCTGTCCAGCCTGAAGGTGTTAAAACCCCCAGCTCCAAGCAAATAAACAACACTTCATCTGCAAGGAGTAGTTTGATTGCTGGACATGGCTCACAAGGCATGGGACCTGGTAGATCAGGAAACAGCTCAGGATTAATACAACGAAACAGTGGCTCAAGCATGGGACCAGGCCGGCCTAGCAACTTATCAACTGTAGGATCTGGCCGGCCAGGCAGCAGTTCAGGGCCAGTGCGTCCCACCAACAATCAAAGTATAGGACCTGGCCGGCCAGGTGGTAGTCTAAGTGGACTGGGAAGAGGTAACAGCTCAGGATCTGGACTGGGTCACTCAAGCAGCACTTTAATTCAGACTGCAAAACCAAAGTGCACTGTTGTATCAGAAACAATTTCATCTAAGAATCTGGGCCCAAAGCAAGGAAGTGCCCCAATGAATGGAATGAGGCCATTTTCACAGCAAAGACCTGGCTATCCATCACAAGGTACTTTAAATGTTTCATTTTAGCAGAAGGCTGATTTGCACCCCTTGTGTCATTTATATCTATTTCCTTGCAGTTGTCTGAAAGGAGAAAGGCAAAGCATAGGTTATACAGTGGTGCCTCGCTAGACGATTGCCTCACGGGATGAAAAACCTGCAAGACGATTGTTTTTTGTGATCACTATGGTGTCTCGCAAGACTTTTTTTCTGTGATTGTGCTTTGCAAGACTTTTTTTTGAGACCGATGCTTTGCAACACTTTTTTTTTTTAGGGAACCTCGCAAGATGATTTTTTCACAAGACGACGATTTTCACAGAACAAATTAAAATCGTCTTGCGAGGCATCACTGTATTTGAATTGCATTTCATTAAAGATTTGGTTGCATTTCACATGTTTAAGATGTAATGTAGGAAATACTTTGCGTTAGATTTTCCAAGTGAAATGATTCAGCATCTGTAAAATTGTGTGTGTGTGTGTACTGTGGCTGGATTGCTAAATGAGTTAGGTAGCTGCAGAGCCAAAGGTTGGGAGTTCACTTCCCCACTGTAATCCCAGATGAGCCAGCCTGTATGACCATGGGCAAGCTGCACAGTTCCAGAATGTTCTCAGAAGGTGGGAATTCTAAACCACTTTTGAGTACTCATTTCCTAGAAAACACTAATAAGGGTCACTGTGAGTCAGAATTGATTTGATGATACACATTTACAGTGGTGTCCCACTTCACGACGACCCCATTAGACGACGAAATTGCTTTACGATTAGTTTTTTGCGATTGCTATAGGGATCAAAAATGACGATTCACTGGTTTTTTTTACTGCTTCAGGAACCAATTTTTCGCTTCACAATGATCAAAAACAGCTGATCGTCAGGTTTTCAAAATGGCCTCCTGCTGTTTTCCGGACCTATTTCTGGAAGACAGCAATGGAAAATGGCTTCCCCTATGGAGGTATTTCACCCATTGGAACGCATTAACCAGTTTTTAATGCATTCCAATGAGTTTTTACTTTCGCTTGACGACAATATCGCTTAATGGCGATTTTAACGGATTACTGTCATCAAGTGGGGCACCACTATTATGATGATGCATGTATGTGATACCTGGTTATAGTAACTCCATACAAATGTACGTGAGAGCATGAAAGAATATTTTTTAATTTGAAAAACTTTTAAGGTGTTTTACAATCTGTAATAGTACTTCAGGTAATTGATTATTTTCTCTGTGATATCAAAGGAAAAGGAAAGTTCCCTTGGTTAGAATCATAGGAGTTGCTTCAGTTAGCGAGGGAAAAGACTTGAACAGGTTGGAGCAAGGTAGAATTTTATCTTAATTTTACAGCACCTTGCAAGGATGAATTGCTGTTATCTGATAACAAAATCCCCCCCCCCACTGTAGAGTAATTGCTTTTTATG
The DNA here is from genome assembly GCF_051106095.1 of Pogona vitticeps. Classification (NCBI taxonomy): domain Eukaryota; kingdom Metazoa; phylum Chordata; class Lepidosauria; order Squamata; family Agamidae; genus Pogona; species Pogona vitticeps. Next base: position 259,206,142 of record NC_135783.1, read on the forward strand.
CAAGAAGAAGTGAAGCTTAACCATTCTGGAAAGGAAGATGATGCTGGGCCATAGTACTAGATGTAAAATTTGTTCTTTTAAATGTTTCATAGCTATAATTGTACATAATTTCATGTAAAGTCTCATGAAAAATAAATGTTTTTGACAATAAAAAAGTGCAGGATGAAATGTTGGTCACATCTGGCTTATGGATAATTTGTACTTCTGAATCTTTTATCCTAGGTTTTCCAAGGCCTTCTCTTCCACCAATAACATATAAAAGGCAATATGAAGATGAAGATGAAGAGGATTCTGAAATGGAAGACTTCATTGATGATGAAGGAGAGCCGCAAGAAGAAATCTCTAAACATATTAGAGAAATATTTGGCTATGATCGCAATAGGTGAAAAAAATTAGCTTTTATATCATTTTCCAGTTGCTTCCATAAGTCTATAACATTTCACATAAATTGCACCACATATATGAAACTTACAGGAAAAAGTAGATTGTTGTCATTTTTAATACCAAGAGAGAAAAATACAGGATTTATTTTACCGACATTATTTTTCTTGCATAGTCACCTTCCAGATTAGTTACATAGGAAATCAGAGTTTGAGTGGAAGTTCTAAATGGAGCCAAGGATGAATTATATTGTCTATGTGTGTCTCCTAAAATACAAGTCTGACACATGATGCTGGAAATGCTTGATGGAGTGGGGAACATACTTTACATACTGTATATTGTAGAGCAGGGGTCCCCAACACCCGGTCCGCAGCCTGGTGCCAGTCCGTGGCCTGGGATGGACCGGGCCACAAAGACCGATCTCCCACCCCCACACGCACTCCCCCACATAGCCTCTATGTGCATGAATATGAGTGTGTGCACCCCCTGTGCCCCCACCTTTTATGCATGCACATGAGTGCGCAAGCACCCTCACCCCTTCATGAATGTGCGGGGAGTGCCTCACCTTCCCCGCATACGGGCCCCATCCTCCCTCAACTGGTCCGTGGTGAGAAAAAGGTTGGGGACCACTGTGTAGCGTACACGCAGACCATATTCATTTGCTAATATTTGAGAAACATATGAGTGGCTAGGCTAAAGTCTCTTTCCCCATTCCTGGAGAATTGAATTAGCCTGGTCTACCTATATTTATTGTAGGGATGTGGTGGCGCTGCGGGTTAAATCGCAGAAGCCTCTATGCTGCAAGGTCAGAAGACCTGCAGTCATAAGAGCGAATCCACGTGACAGAGTGAGTTCCTGTTGCTAGTTCCAGCTCCTGCCAGCCTAGCAGTTCAAAGCATGCAAATGTGAGTAGATAAATAGGTACCACCTCGGTGGGAAGGTAACGGTGTTCGGTGTCTAGTTGCACTAGCCCAGTGACCACGGAAACTCTCTACGGACAGACGCTGGCTTTAGGGCTTGGAAACAGGGATGAGCACCGCACCATAGAGTCTGACACGACTGGACTAAATGTCAAGGGGAACCTTTACCTACCTGTATTTATTACAAGCAGTTCTATTATATGCAAGTATGTGCGCAGTTCTGGTCTGAAATACATGCATTCATATATTTGTAAAATTGCATTAAACTTTCAGGTATAAAGATGAAAGTGATTATGCCTTACGTTACATGGAAAGCAGCTGGAAAGAGCAGCAGAAGGAGGAAGCCAAAAGGTAAGTATTGGGAGCTAAAATTATACAGTTCATTCACTCTCTTTAATCTTGACTCAAAAAGGAACACTTTAAGCAATGTGATTCTAAATGGAATCAATACAATACCCTTTTTCCAACATGCTGCTACTGCGTTTCATTATATAAGTCACATTTGCATTACATTTCTTACAGTAATTATGTCCATTGTCAATAAGACCTGTGCGAGATATTTATTCTCCATTTTATAGATCAGTAACAAAGAACTGGCTGAGTTAGAATTAGACACTAAATGTTCCATTCCTGAAGAATGCCAAAACAGGTGTTACGTATACAGAGAACACAGAATTCACATTTTGTATTTATCACACATAGATTACATTTTGACTTGAAAACCTGGTGAGATGATGAGTGCAATTCTGTGAAGTGGGGAAGAGAGAGTGCACTGCATGGACCTTTTTTTGGCTCTCCTGAGTCCCCAGTTTGGCCTACAAAGTTCCAAGGTTGGATATTCCCAGTTCCAAAACTTTGTGCTTTAAGACAGGATGAAGATGGGAGCCTGAGGGTCAGAAATAAAGATGGTCTCTAGCAAGTGCTATCTGAAAGGGGTAACCTTAACTTCAGCGAGGGAATCAATTACATTAGATGTGTAGCCATTCCCTCATAGCATGTAGTTTAAGCAGAGTTGTTGAGGTAAGGATCCCAGCCACTTTTCCAAACCAGATCCCCACTATCTACTTACATAGCATAAAAAAACCCACTGAGTTCTGTCAAGCTTGCTCCCAAGTACATGGCACAAGATAATAGTGTGTGAAATAGTGTTTATATTAACATCTTACTTGGATCCCTCCATCCATCTTCTTTGCCATATATCCAAGCAGGTAGGAATTTTTGAAGATTTGGATCAGTTAGTTGGTATACCATATTTTTCCATGTATAAAATGACACTTTCCCCTAAAATAATTAGAGGAAAAATTGAGTGTTGTTTTATACACTGAAGGAAGCAGTCATGCAATGCGCTTAGGCTCCTCTTGCTGCCACTGCTGCTGCTCAGTTGCCTCTTCCAGAGCTTACGGCTTATAACTCTGGTGGCCCTGAGGCAGCAGGAAGTGGAGGAGAAGGAGCATTCACATGCGCTCGGGTGCCTCTTGCTACTACCTCCCCTGCCCACCCATCACCATATACAGTGGGACTAACGGGCTCAGCTCACGTCCCCGCCTTGTCCCCTCCAGTGGTGGAGGCAGGATGAGGTGTAGACAAACAAGCACTTGCGCACGCTTGGGCACCTCTTCCTGCTGCCACCGCCAGATCACCTCCTCCCATGATCTCCTTAGGGCAGGGGACAAGGCAGCGACGTGAGCTGGAGGTGAGCCTCGGCAGTCGCACTGGATTAGGTATCAGGCGGGCAGTGGAGACAGCAGCAGCAGGAGATGGAGGTGGACGAGCAGTTGCCCATTAATTGCTGCTCCGCCTCCATCAAGGGTCAAAATTAGAGGGGCGTTTTATACATTGAGGCAGTTGTATACACGGTAAAATACGGTAGTCCTTTCCTATTTAGTTTAGGTAATTCCTAAATTCTTTGTAATCTCTTCTCATAATGCAGCAAGAGTAGTATGATTTAAGGATTTGGTAAGAGATCTATGTTTATATTTTAGTGCCTTTCTTTAGCATTAAATTTTAAATTTCAGTGAGGGCACTGTGAGTCTGTTGTATTAAGTCTAGTTATGGTGTTATGTGGCATTTAGAAGTCTAATGGCCCATGGATAGAAGATATTTTTCAGCCTCTTTGTCTGGCAGGCTATGCTTCTATATCTCTTGCCTGATGGTAGAAGTATGAAGAAGTGCTGTCCCGGGTGAGAATCATCCCTAACGATTTTACTCACTCGGTTTAGACAGCGGGACCTGACAATTTCCTCCAGTGGAGTTATGCGGCAGCCCATAATTTTTTGAGCTCTCTGTAGTGCCTTCTTATCTGCTGTTGTTAAACCAGTGTATCATACCGTGACACAGTATGTGAGGATGTTTTCTATTGTTGACCGGTAGAAGGATGTAATCAGCCACTGTGCCACTTGTTTTTTTCCATAGAACTCTTAGGAAATGGACTCTCTTTTGGGCCTTCCTGATCACCTGGGACATGTTGCTTTTCCAGGTGAGGTCCTGGCTGAGATCCACTCCTAGGAATTTAAAGGTGGAAACCCTCTCCACGCTGCTCCCCTTGATATAGAGTGGGCCTGGTTCCTGTCTCTGTTTCCAGAAGTCCAGCATCATCTCCTTAGTCTTGCTAGTGTTTAGGTGCAGGTTGTTTACTGAGCACCATGTAGTTAGTTTCTGGATTTCTTTCCAGTACGCTGTTTCATCCCCTCTTGTGATAAAGCCCAGCACGGTGGTATAGTCTGCAAACGTTATTACCGTATTAGTTGGATCTGAAGATACGCACAACGAGTACAGATAGGGACTAAGCGCACAGCCCTGAGGGGAGCCTGTGCTGAGCTTCATGGAGGAGGAGGTAAAGGACCCAGTCCTTACTGTTTGTGGGTGGTCTGGCAGGAAGTCTCTAATCCAGTCGCAAGTGAGGGAAGGAAAATGGTGTTGAAACCCAAGCTGTAACCTATGAAAAGCATCCTGACATAATTCCCAGGTGTTCAATGCTGTGTGTAGCGCCATGGCTATGGCATCACCAGTCGACCTATTTCCTCTGTAGGCAAATTGGTGTTGGTCGAAATTTGATGGAAGGCATGACCTTGTTTGGAGAACCAATTTTCGAAGCACTTCATCACTACAGACATCAGTGCGATGGGTCTGTAGTCATTTAGGCCATTTATAGTCATTTTCTTTGGGATCGGGATGGTGGTGGCTGCTTTCAGACATGCTGGTACACTGACTGTTTGCAGGGAGATGTTGAAAATCCTTGTTAGGACCTCCGTTAGTTGGTCAGCGCAGGTTTTTATCACTTTCCCCAGCATTCCATCTGGACCTGCAGCTTTATTAGGATTCATGGCCTTCAGTGCAGCTTTTAGGCCAGATGGGCGGGGTATCAATCAATCAATCAATCTCTCTCTCTCTCTCTCTCTCTCTCTCTCTCTCTCTCTCTCTCTCTCTCTCTCTCTCTCTCTCTCTCTCTCTCTCTCTCTCTCTCTCTCTCTCTCTCTCTCTCTCTCTCTCTCTCTCTCTCTCTCTCTCTCTCTCTCTCTATATATATATATATATATATATATATATATGTTTGTGCAGGATGAGTGGCTTTAGGTTGGAGGGCGGGCAGGCTGGTGCTACAGGGTCAGGTCTCTTTACCTCATAGCGAACGATGATCAGGAAAAGCTACTAATGCACATCCTTCTGCCACAAGTTGTGTATCTTGATCTAACCTTAAATTACCTACATTGTTTGTTCCTTGATTTAACTGGCACTGTTTTCTCTGTGGTATCTATGTCTGATGCTTAATATAAAAAAATGGATGAATGCATGTTCATTACATGATAGTTTGCATACATGAAACAATTGATACATTGAATGCTTTGCAGCTGGTGCTTTTCAGTTGACCTAGTCCATTTATTAGACTACAGTTGATTCAGTGAAGAAATATAGGAACCCAACATGTACGAATAACTCTTGAGAATATTAATGGACTATCTTTTGTGTGAATGTGTACTGTATATTGTTTCATACATCGTATCTTTAGGTGCATTGTGTGTACAAATGCCCATAGATGTATACTCTTTAGGACTGGAGATTGAAGCTTGCTTTTTAAAACAAAAAACAAAATGTGCTGCTTATATACTGCCCCACAGCACTTGAAGCACTCTCTGAGAGGTTTACAATTATGCTGGGTACTCATTTTACCAACCTTGGAAGGATAGAAGGCTGAGTCAACCTTGAGTTGGCTACCTGGGATTGAACCCTGGACCGTGAGCAGAGTTTTGGCTGCAGTACAGCAGTTTAACCACTGTGCCACGAGGCTCAGTATATGAACATATATGTTCAATGTATGTTTTGTTGCAAGCCTAGCTTTTCTTCATCTTACTGTGTGATGGAGCTGTATGAAGATGGAACTGAAAGGCATGTGTAGGAACTACTTCGGTTTTGCTGCCCTGAATCAAAAGAACTGGTTGAAATGGATTTTAGATGTTAGGCTTCTTCCTGGCTTGTTGCAGCAGGAGCCCTATTTCAAAAAGCAGGTTGACATTCTGCATGACAGGCTGCTTTTTTAAATTGGGGAGAATTTCCAGACCACACCAAATATTGGATGAGGATGGGATTAAATTGTTCTATCCCAGTTCCACAAATGGAAGTAGTGACCCTGAGAAGGGTCAGTAGAAAGACCGTATTAGATCTTGCCTAAAATGTATCCTAACATTAACACATTTGTTATGGCATAAACTTTTGCCAATTAATCTACTTTATTCAATGTGTTGTTTTCAACTGGCAGATCAATACCCACATGAATATATGGAGAAGAACTGCAAATAGGTAGCAGAGGAATGAAATGCAAAAACTTGCTGTTGTGAAAATTTGATCAGAAGTTTATGCAGAATTGAAAATTTACAAGACCAGTAACCATGAAGCAATCCTTTTAGCATGGCTGAATAAATTAAAAATCAATTAAAAACATGGATGTTTTGGCAGGCCTTCCCTCCAGTCAATTCCTGATGCTTTCTTCCCTTCCTCTTCCCATCATTTGCTTCCATCTTGTGAAATGTGTTTTACCATGTAGAAACTTTATATATATATATATATATATTTCCGTGTGTTTTTGCTGTAAGCTGCCTAGAGTGGTCTTAACCGACCAGATAGACGGGAAATAAATAAAATAAATAAATTAAATAAATAAATAATACCTGCAGAGAGAGAAGAAACCATTATCTTTGTTTAGACCCACACAAATAAATTAGAGTTTAGTAAGTAGCAAGTAAAGCAGGCCCATTTGAATTAGTGGACCTTGCACAGGAGTTGACTGACCAAATCCCTTATTGATTCAGTAGGCCTACCCTACTGTGACTAACTATGCTAAGCAGCAGGATTTCAGCCACAGCATGACTGGTTAAAATTCACTTGTTTTACAAATAAGAGCCTTCCCCACTTCGACCCAGCAACCTTTTGGCCAGTAGTAGAGTGACCTTCACTGCTTGCTGCCTTGTCATGGCGTAAGGGCTTGAATAATTCAGAGAAGCGATGGGCTATGCCATACAGAGACACCCAAGATGCACAGGTCATAGTGGAGACTTTTGACTAAACGCGATCCACCTGGAGCAGGAACTGGCAAGCCACTCTAGTATCTTTACCAAGAAACTCCATGAACAGAAACAAAAGGCTAAAAGATATGACACTGGAAGATGGGCCCCTCTGGTTGGAAAGCATCCAACATGCTACTGAGGAAGAGCGGAGGACAAGTAAAAGTAGCTCCAGAGCTAATTAAGTGGTTGGTCCAAAGCCGAAAGGATACTCAGCAGTGGACGCGCCTGGAAGTGAAAGGGAGGTCTGATGCTGCAAAGAAAAATACTGTATAGGAACCTGGAATGTAACATCTATGAACTTTGGGAAGCTGGATGTGGCCAGACAGGAGATGGCAAGAATATTGACATCCTGGGTGTCGGTGAACTAAAATGGATGGGAATATGCAAATTCAATTCAGACAATTATCGTATCTACTATTGTGGGCAAGAACCCCATAGTAGAAATAGAGTAGCCCTCATAGTCAACAAAAGAGTGGGAAAAGCTGTAGTGGGATATAATCTCAAAAATGATAGAATGATGTCAATACGTATCCAAGGCAGACCTTTCAACATCACAATAATCCAAGTTTATGCACCAACCTCCATTGCTGAGGAGACTGAAATTGACCAATTCTATGAATACTTACAACACCTTCTAGAACTGACACCAAAGAAAGATGTTCTTCTCATTCTAGGGGACTGGAATGCTAAAGTAGGGAGTCAAGAGATAAAAAGAACAGGTAAGTTTGGCCTTGGGGTTCAAAACAAAGCAGGGCAAAGGCTAATAGAGTTTTCTTAAGAGAACAAGCTGGTCATCACAAACACTCTTTTCCATCAACACAAGAGGCAACTCTACACATGGACATCACCAGATGGGCAATACCATAATCAGATTGATTATGTTCTCTGCAGCCAAAGATGGAGAAGCTCTATATAGTCAGGGCCTTCTTAAATGAACAGTGCAAAGATATACAGTAGAGGAAAATAATAGAAAGGGAAAAACCAGAGATCTGGTCAAGAAAATTGGAGATATTAAAGGAACATTTTGTGCAAAGATGGACATGATAAAGGACAAAAATGGTAGAGACCTCACAGAAGCAGAAGACATCAAGAAGAGGTGGCAAGAATACACAGAGGAATTATACTAGTAAGATCTGGATTTCCCAGACAACCCAGACAGTGTGGTTGCTGACCTTGAACCAGACATCCTGGAGAGTGAAGTCAAGTGGACCTTAAAAAGCATGGCTAACAACAAGGCCAGTGGAGGTGATGGCATTCCAGTTGAACTGTTTAAAATCTTAAAAGATAATGCTGTTAAGGTGCTACATTCAATATGCCAGCAAGTTTGGAAAACTCAGCAGTGGCCAGAGGATTGGAAAAGATGAGTCTACATCCCAATCCCAAAGAAGGGCAGTGCCAAAAAATGCTCCAACTACTGTACAATTGCACTCATTTCATATGCTAGCAAGGTTATGCTCAAAATCCTCCAAGGTAGGCTTCAGCAGTACATGGACCAAGAACTCCCAGAAGTGCAAGCTGGATTTCGAAGGGGCAGAGGAACTAGAAACCAAATTGCTAACATGCGCTGGATTATGGAGAAAGCCAGAGAGTTCCAGAAAAACATCTACTTCTGCCTCATTGACTATGCAAAAGCCATTGACTGTGTGGACCACATGAAACTATGGCAAGTACTTAAAGAAATGGGAGTGCCTGATCACCTTATCTATCTCCTGAGAAATCTATATGTGGGACAGGAAGCAACAGTTAGAACTGGATATGGAACAACTGATTGGTTCAAAATTGGGAAATGAGTATGACAAGGCTGTATATTGTCTCCCTGCTTATTTAACTTATATGCAGAATACATCATATGAAAGGCAGGACTGGATGAATCCCAAGCCATAATTAAGATTGCTGGAAGAAATATCAACAACCTCAGATATGCAGATGATACCACTCTAATGGCAGAAAGTGAGGATGTCATGAGTTCAGCTGAAGAAGATCTGGAATTTGAGGGGTTAATTACAGCTGAGGAAAATGCTGGGCAATCAGAGTTGCAGACAGCTGAATCACCACCAGATTCTGCTCTCCCAGTTGCCAGAGTGAGGGATAAGCTTCGGCAAGGACTCATGACACGAAGGTCCAAAGCTCGCATGAATACTTCCCATAGGGGAACATCAGGTCAACCAGCCTTGAGTTTTAGCAGGATGAAGTTTTTAGATGAGTGCTGCTGCTATAAAATCTGCACCCAGAGGCTTGGAAGCAACAAGTCAACACCCTGGCTCACATCTACGCTCCTGCTTTTCTTGGGCCTTGTTTTATGGACCCTTGGCTTTGGACTCTGACTTCTGACTACGGTTAGTGTTTTGGCTTTGGCATTTTGGTATCTGCTTTGCATCTTTTGGACTTATGATACTGGACTGGCTTATTGGACTTTTGCCTGTTGAAACCCCCGGGAATGTGACAGAGGAGGAATTAAAGAACCTCTTAATGAGGGTGAAAGAGGAGAGCGCAAAAAATGGTCTGAAGCACAACATCAAAAAAACTAAGATCATGGCCACTGGCCCCATCACCTCCTGGCAAATAGAAGGGGAAGATATGGAGGCAGTGACAGATTTTACTTTTTTGGGCTCCATGATCACTGCAGATGGTGACAGCAGCCACGAAATTAAAAGATGCCTGCTTCTTGGGAGGAAAGCGATGACAAACCTAGACAGCATCTTAAAAAGCAGAGACATCACTTTGCTGACAAATGTCCATATAGTCAAAGCTATGGTTTTTCCAGTAGCGATGTATGGAAGTGAGAGCTGGGCCATACAGAAGGTTAACCGCCAAAGAATTGATGCTTTTGAATTCTGCTGTTGGAGGAGACTCTTGAGAGTACCCTGGACTGCAAAGAAAACAAACCTATCCATTTTGAAGGAAATCAACCTGAGTGCTCACTGGAAGGACAGATGCTGAAGCTGAAGCTCCAATACTTTGGCCATCTCATGAGAAGAGAAGACTACCTGGAAAAGACCCTGATGTTGGGAAAGCGTGAGGGCAAGAGGAGAAGGGGACAACAGAGGACGAGATGGTTGGACAGTGTCATTGTTCTACCAACATGAATTTGACCAAGCTCCAGGAGGCAGTGGAAGACAGGAGGGCCTGGTGTGCTCTGCTCCATGGGGGTCACGAAGAGTCAGACATGACTTAATGACTAAACAACAAAGACTGTCCAAGGCTACATGAACTCCATTCTTTGGCACCTTGGTAGTAATGTCAAGTTATAGAAGACCACTGCTTGTTGAGGAATCTGCAGTCCTTGAAAGGCCTCTCAGAGGCCGTCCTCCAACCCACAATATGTAGTCTTTATTAGAAAATGTGGGAGGTTTTTGTTTTGGTGATTTTGCAACAGACCAATATGGTTAGTCACAGGAGCCTTTATTTTAAAAAATGTATCATTGTCTCCATTCTTCTGCTTCTCCCAGCTTTCAGCTACAGTTTTACTTTGCACATGAAAGAGCAAGAAATTGTGCAGAAGATGGAAATTTAGAAATATGAGGTTGGCCTTCATACTTAGTGGAATTTTGCATGTTCCAATGTAAAATATTCTAGTAGTGATTCATTTCAGTGTTGGAAATGTAAGATTGTTCCTACAGTGGCTCCTTCTGTGAAATTCAGACTGTCTAGCAGTGGCATAAATATTAGGAAGCTGTTAGCTTGGATTTAGTTCTAATTAACTATTTGCTGTTTTTATGTCTAGCTTGTAATTATCTTTTCACTTTAGTATGATTATTTTTATTTTTATTCTAGTTTGAGACTTGGAATAAAAGAAGATCTAGAAGAGCTGAAACGTGAAGAGGAGGAATTGAAACGCAAGAAGCAGGCAAAGAAGCTAAGAACTCATTAACTGATTTGCCGCTACTGATTTTCTTGTTACTCCTCCTTTGTCCCTATTCTTCTGCTTCTCCCAGCTTTCAGCTACAGTTTTACTTTGCACATGAAAGAGTAACAAACTGTGCAGAAGATGGAAATCTAGAAATATGAGGTTGGCCTTCATACTTAGTGGAATTCTGCAGCTGAACAAAGAATGATCTGGAGCAGAGTTTTTCCTCAAATTCCCCTTTCCAGTTGTAATTCCCACTGCCACTTTCTGTACTGTTGTGGATCATGGGCAGCTCTGACAGTGTAGCAAGTGGTGTTGGAACTTGAAGGGAGAATCTGAGAAAATTCCCATCCCAGCACCTTCTTTTGTTAGGAGGCCTTTGCTTGGCTGTCAGTGCACTCCATGAACAGAAAGAGCCCTTGGGTTTATGGAGAGCAACTCTACATCTAAGCTGTGATTCTGTAGCTTGGTCCCAAAACACTTATTAATATCTGCCAAGGTTTTCTCTTTACAAAATAAATAATGCACTAATGGAGAATTAGTTGCAATAAATGAAAGAAATGAATGTTACTATTATCAAAAGTAGTTCAAAGATGCTAGCAAACTACTGATAGACCGTGAACTGGCTTGCATCAAGTGGGCCCACAAATGAATAAGCCAGTCTGTATTCTTGTATTATTATTTTAAAATTAGGGCATGCTTCTGTTCTCTCCTTTAAAAGGAGAGAACAGAAGCATGCCCAAATGAACATTCACATTTTTTGTTTAAGTAAAAGACAGATTTTTTAAAATGTAACTGTTATTTTGACAACAATGTTAATCTGTACTGTGATTTCCTGTTTGAAAAGGGTTTCTGGAAAAGCAACATACTGAAAAATCAAAATTTTTGACATTACATACTTTCCTGTACAACTAGCAACTGTGAAATAAACAGTCAGCAGTATCTAGCATGCAGAAAGAGACAGCAGCAGCAGATTTGCCAGTATAAATCCCTCCTGCCTGATCTGCAAAATGAACTTGCTGACGCTAGATATGGGGCTGTTTTGCTGGCCTACTGAATTTCTTTTGGAGCCTTGGGGAAAACCCTGTGTAGTCCCAGTTAGATTGAAGTTTCCCTTGAACTGGGATTGTGCCCACTGCCTGATACTTTCCTCTCCTGCTATGCAGAAGATTGAGTTGGGCTATTTGTGTCATTTAGAAATTCTTCCAGTATGAAATAGGACCAAACTGATCACTTTGCCTCCTAGCTGAAGCCTCATTGCCAAAAAATAATAAAAATATATCCTGAAAAATGTACACTTTAATGTTTTCTATATTATTTTATGACTTTCACTTAATTAATTTTAGGAATATGTTTTAATATATATTTCCCCACTTTTCCCCTCTAGTTTTAGATTAAGTGCATATAGCGTAACACCTCCAAAGCCTACTGTACATTACAGCTGTTACTTCATCATTCCATCATATATACTGGTTTAGTCTGCATTCCAGTATTCATCTCATATGGGTGTACTTATAGTTTTTCTGAACAATCGCTTGATACATTTGCTTGAATGATTTTTCAGGAGACATAACAGCTCTCTTAAGTTTGTCAAAAGGTTATTTCTGTTTCTGTAACCATGGGCTGATTTCAAGTTTGACACACTGTACTACAAAAGAAATGAAAGTAAATGTGTGAATGTTGTGAATGCTATAGGTTTATTGTGCTCTTGAATTTCAGTTCCATTTTTAGTGTTTTATTCATGTAGCCATAATGTGAAGTCACAACAAAAAGATAGCATTACAGTTCCTCAAAATTGCATCAACCAGCTTTCCTTGGACTTTCTGTTCTTCTAAAAATCAAGACTAAAACATTTTAGATAGGCATTGGGTGTTGTGGCAGGGACTACTAAAGATGTCAAAAACTGTGGTGGAGATAACCTCTTCATAAGTATCTGGAAATAAGAAATCTGACTTTTTAATACAGTGGTAGAATGTGATGATGAATTCAAATCAGAGTATAAATGTAAAGAAAATAAGAGGAGTGATATTTCCTTTTAAAATAATGTAGCCTTTTTTGTTTAACTGTGTGTGGTTTGTGAAACCAGACAGTTGTTGCAATTAGCATGCTGCTTGACAGGAACTCTTTACTTTAAAAGTCTGTTGTGACCATGTGTACTTTACCAACATTTTGTTATAGTCAGTTAATATGCATACATATGAATTTTGCAACCATTTGTTCTTTCAAGACAGTGACCGTTGGAAACATGATCAAGTTGCTGTACATTTTATAATTCTCAAGTATATTTCATCAGCCCACATAATGGGCACTACAGTCATGCCCCACTTAACGATTGCCCCACATTATGACGAATCCGCTTTATGACTATCTTTTTGCGATCGCAAAATGATGTTATAAATGGGGTTTTTTTGCTTTGCGAAAATTGGTTCCCTGCTTCAGGAACCGATTCTTCGCATTACGACGATCAAAACAGCTGATCATCGGGTTTTCAAAATGGCCGCCGGGTGCGCAACATGGTTCCCCGCTGTGCTTAGGGATGGATTCCTCACTATACAGGCACCGAAAATAGCCGCCGTATGGAGGATCTTTGCTGAATGGTGAGTTTTTAGCCCACTGTAACACATTAACTGGGTTTTAATGCGTTTCAATGGGGTTTTTTGGCTTTACGACGTTTTCGCTCTACAGCGATTTTGCTAGAACGAATTAACGTCGTTAAGCGAGGCACCACTGTATCTTGTTATGTAAAGTTAAGCTGCCATAAACTGGATCTGGCGCCAGAAATAATTAAGGGGCACCTTGGAATCAGAAAGTGTTCTATCTCTGCTTTCAGGTTCTGCTGTAAGGTTGCCTTTTGCCCAGGGGAAGCCTTTGAGGGCCTTAGGATAGGGACAAAACAGCCTTTAATGGTCAAAATTGCTGCCAGCTAACTACTGCTGGAATTAGGACTGCTGATGGCTATTCAGCTGTGCTTTTTTACTATTAAAGCCACCCCACTCAGGAGCTTTAGAATCTGAAAGGGGAATTGGAAGCTTTCATTTTCAATTATTTCCAGTAACAGATCCAGTTTACACTGATGTAACTTTACAAAACAGGATTGTGCACAATGTCTTCAGCAAATCACAGAATTATAATACAACTCTGTATGGCCCAGAATCCTAACAACTTTTAAAAATCCATATGCATGTTTTAACCACATTTTGCAGATTTAAATCAAGACTGTATTCTGAAACTCTTCAGTGTTACTTGCCTTGTGGAAGGTGACTTGAAAGACTGAACTGTACTATCAATCTTCATAATTTTGCTCTTTTAATAACAATTTGACATTTCATACAGCACCATGAATACTAGTGTCACATTCTAAATACAGAGTATTATAGTAGTATTATTTTTTCACATGACACACTATCGAACATTTGCATTCTTGTTTAGAGAAATACTTTCCTCTTCATCTTATTTCTTCCTCTTGAAAGCAGCTGCTGGATGGTGTCATTAGTCAAGTAGAATATTCAACTTTTCTCCTGAGGTACAGAAAACATTAAAACAGAGAGAAGTTGGAATATATTCTCTTCTTGGTGTGAAATATTGTTGGTGACTCCATAGACTGCTATAGCAAAACTATGGGTTGGTTGCAGGTTCTCTCCAGTGGCTAGAAGATGTGCCTTTTACACATTTATGCCTTTTCCAGGAATGTAGGAATAAGGACAAAGAGTTAATTCTACTGTTTAAAGATGTGTTGAAGCTTGACAATGTGAATTGAGTTTTTAATAAATCACTTCCACGTCTTGCTTAGCACAACTATAGTAGTTAATATTTATTGATATTACTAAATAAACTTAAGGGCACTTTGTATTTAATTAAAATACTTCATTCTACTGTTGTCTTCTATGTATTTTACTAATGCTGTACTTAGAATTTTTACAGCAGTTATCAGAGGCCAGAACAGTGTGTATCATGAAAAAGCTTTAGTGAAGAACCTCAATCTGTTTTTCTAAAACAGAACTCTAAAAATGTGTAAAACCTTATTTTTATATAAACTCCCATTTTAATCTAAAATAATTAAAATTTTATCTGGCTTTTGTGTTCTGTAACATTAATTATCCCATAACTAAATTGTATTTCTATACAGTATATGTAGTAGGAGGCCAAAACACACTGGAAAGAAAAAACAGTTTTGAAAAGACTAGTGAATAAATTGTGCTGATTATGTTGGATTTCTATTTATTTTGTTGAGTCACAGTAATACAATCAAATATTCATGTCTGAGGATGCTTTTGGAGTCCATGTTATGTTTTTGTGAACCTCATTGTGTTCAACACAATGTGACAAATCAGGTAAAAACTGTCAAGCATAACTGTTTTTTCTGGTGCCACGGAAGTGTATGCTTTTGCACATACGGAGTGCAGTCTGAAGCAAATTATGTATATAATAAATTGCAGATATTAAACTTTTCATTGAATTTTCATTGGTTTGCTTTAATTTGAAGGGGATATTAAAGTGCCATAGTGCTCCCTTCTACAAGAGTTTGTAAAGTACATTGTTCCTTAATGTTATCCCTGAGGAAAAATGCTTGAATATATTCTCCCAAATGTCTGAATTGTGCACAGGATGCTATGATTTGGCGTACTTTATTTCAAACAGGTAAGATAAAAATAGCTGAGTCATGAAATGAATCCAATACAAGAAGTTCTACAGTACTTAGTTGACTAGCCCACTATATGTCGTATTTCTTAGTATAATAAGTTGCCACTAAAGTAGGAGCACAGAATTACTGGAACTTACGGAGATGACTCACCAAATCCTCACTGATTCAGCAAGCCTATCTTAGATATGACTTACTGTGCTAAGCAATAGGATTTCAACCAAAGGCTGAAATCCAGTATTAACTTGCAACTAGAATAGGCCCATTGAATCAATGGGGATTTGGTGAGTTAATTCTAATTGATTCAATATGCCTATTGGTGTTGTGACTACACTGGATTTCTGCCAATGTATCTCTTCTTTTTGCCAAATGTTTGGAAACATGCCTAAATCATCAGAGGCAATATATAAAATGTATGGTATGGAAAAGAACAATAAACAGAATATTCGACTATTCCACAGACCTGCAGAACACAAGATTCTTGCTGCCTTTTCTAAAAAATCTCAATAGGCAGAACTTGTTGGATTTGCTTATGGGATTGTAAATAATCTCCCTCAGCCTACCCTGTAATTGAGGAGGCACGTGATTGGTGAAAAATGGCTTATAAAATTATATATACAGAAAACACACTGTTAAAACTTCAAAATGTAGAATGTTCATCTTTTAAAAATGAACATTGGTTCAATTCTAATGTCTGTCCAGATGTAAAGTTTGTACTGCTTTTCTGTGCTTGAGAGAGGCAAGGTGGTATCGTATGACAAAGCCACCAAGTAAGCCACAAAGTTAATTTTAAGAGGCCATAAACCCATTACTTGTGTGAACATTGCATCACTGTGTTCAATACTATATTAATAAGCTTCTAAGCAGTCCTAGAATTTACTACTCTTCTAAATAGCACACCTGAAAAATCTTCTGTGTTCTTCATATAAATGGAAATTGTGAGCTGGACTGTATTTCCAATACACAAGATGAATTAATGTTTGTCACCTTCCTTCTTTGCTGGTTCAGCCTGCAAATCAAACATATAGGATATTACAAATAGGTTTGGAGAGAAGTAGTTTTGTCTGACCTACATTTATTCAAGAAATCGTACTGTGAGGCACAGGACTAGGTTCAAGAGATTGAGATTCAGATGGATGTTTAAAGCATACAGACACAAAAACGTAACAAGTAACAATTGTTTAAACGTCTTTTCTGTTGTCTGCTCAATAACCAATAGGACTGGCTTGTACTCAGGCCTAAACCTGAAATTTCAGGCCTTCGTAATTCTGTGCAAAGAAGAATATAGTTATCCTATTCTGATATGTGTTGTGCAAATTAAACATAATTGGTCTTGAACCATATTTCCTGCTATATTTTGTGACTTGATCATTCCTCTTGATTTTCTCCTTCTTGGGTGTACATCTAAATGTGATGAGGTGGTTTGAAGGTGTTGGGGAAGTTGGAAGCAGTGCCATCAGGGAGCTAGATTCTTTTACCAATCTGGACTCCTAGCAGGGTCACCCAGGATGAAATGATCAAAGCTGCGACAGCAGACTAAAATGCAGTCACCCTCTTTAGGATTAAAAGTAACATCAGCAGAAAATAATGGATAATTCCAATGGTGACGGGAGCAAAGAAACTCTTGAAGAACAGCTACTGGACAGCAGGAGTAATGGAAGGTGAGATGGGCAGAAAGTCTTTCACAGATAATGGTAATGACACTCAAGCTGAATCTTCTTAGTACTGTGCAGAAGAAATCAATGGTAAACCGCTGCTGAATATTGGGAAGAGCAAAAGTCTAGTATGCATTGTGCTGTCACGATGCAAATAGATTAAAGATATAGGAACATCCGATTCCTGCTATGCATAGTGTGCAAAGGAAAGTCTAATGCTGTACAACACATATAACTGGAACATGTGAAATACAATTATATCAAAGTATAATAATTTTACTAATGTATACGGTACTTGAATCTGGAAAGGAAGAAATTGAATGTTTAAACACTGCAGTACTTGGTGTGAGTATATGGAAGTAGGTTGGACTTAGGACATTTTAAGTCAGACAATTACAACGTATTTTACTCTGTCAATGATAAATCCAGAAGAAAATGTTTGGTTGTAATAAAGTGGTGCCCTGCTTAAGGATTACCCCGCTCCACGACGAATCCACTTAACGATGAGGTTTTTGCGATCGCAAAACAATGTTTACATGGAGAAAATCCGCTTGACAACGAGCAGTTCCCTGCTTCGGGAACTGATTTTTCGCTAAACGATTATTAAAAACAGCTGATTGGCAGCTCTCAAAATGGCCGCCCGCTGTGCAAAATGGCTCCCCGCTGTGTTAAGGACCGATTCCTCGCTCTACAGGCACCAGAAAATGGCCACCCTATGGAGCAGTGAGGTATTTCGCCCATTGGAAAGCATTGAACGATTTTCAGTGCATTTCAATGGGCTTTTTACTTTCGCTTGACGACGACTGACTTCTACAGCAATTTTGCTGGAACGGATTATTGTCGTCAAGCGAGGCACCACTGTACTGAGGCAAGATGTAATATAGGTAACTAGGATAGTGCAAAGACTGACCAAATAATACCAATCAGACTTCTTGGGAAACCAGTCATTGCAACCATCATTCACATCTCTGCTCCAACTACAGATGCTGAAGGAGAAGAAATTGAAAAGTTTTATGCAAGTACCACAGGAAGCTGATCATACATGAAAACAGAATGTGCTGATTAATATAGTGACTTGAACATAAAAGTAGAACATAAAGCAGAACCAAAGATTGTTGGGGAGTTTGGTGAAAGAGAAATTAAGCAAGAGAATGATTCATAGCATTCTGTGAAGCCAACAACTTGCTTATTAAAATACATGCTTCAGGTAATAAGACAGCTGTATCCGGGTAGTGAGTATAGTACTTAAAGCCTTGTAAGGAGACTCCTCTTCCCTCCTGCCAGGAGTAGCTAGCCAACCGGGCTCCGGAGCGATTGGAAGGAAAAGCGGGGCCACTGCTAGTGGCAGACATGTGAGTGGATTAACTCCAGCTGTGCAGGGATATTCATATTTGAATACCCCCATATCTAATAGTAAGCAAAGAGGCTATGTAATCGGAAGTAGTAGATGGAGAAACTGTATTCTGTCTGCCAAAACAAGACCAGGAACAGATTGTGATACTGACCATAAATTGTTAGTATCAGAAATTAGAGTGAAACTGAAGAGGAACATTAGAAGAATCATAGTGCAAAACAAAAAAAAATTCTGATTAATTTAAACTCCATATAAAGGCATTATTAAAATCATCTGACCATGAACCAGAGGATATATGGATGGAAACCAGAGAGATCAGGGAAGATGCAAGAAGATTATTTCATTAGTCAAAAGGAAACAAACATCGGATGAATGACTAAACTTAAAATAGTTAAAGAGAAATGAAAATCAGAAGTAAAAGATGAGAGAAATAAGGTCAAAATCCTGAATGCAACCTTTCAGCAATTGCAATGTAGAGGCAAAGAGAACTATTAAAATAATTAGTGCAAGGAAATAGACAAACAAAAGAGGAAAAACAAGAAATCTCATAAACTCCAAGATATATAAAAACAATTATACCTAGATTATGGATGCTGAAAGAACAAGGGAATATATTATCTGTCATAAATTTGGATTTAGACTTTTGAGTCTGTGGGAAACGCTGTTAGGAGATTTCTTAGCAGAATAAACAAAATGTTCCTGTGAATTTCTAAACGCACCATATTATTCTACTCTCTGGAGGAATAAACCAGGCAGAGGGCTAAAAAAAGGTTATTACATTTATTTAGAAAACATTTGTTAGAAAAGCCCATCCTACATTAAATAGGAGACCATGTCTCGAGGCCAGAGCACATGACCCAGAGAGGGGTTTTTTTTTAGACTTGGGGGGGAGAGATTTTAAGAAGATAAGATGGAAATGGCAAATTTTTACTCTTTAAAAGGAGCAATAGGACAGTGAGATAGCCAATGAATGGAATAGTTACAACCTACCCTTTCTTCCAGAATGCCCCTATTAGGCATCCCTGGGGAAAGGGACAAAAGAAGTGATGTACTAGGGGATTCTTCTAACATTATCTGACCAAGATAAAATAAAGAAATTATGGAAACATTGACTGACATCCAGGTAAAGTTACAACATGTAAGCCAAAAAAGTTGGACTTCAATTCCCATCAACCCCAGCCTACATAGCTACTCAATAGGTAAGGTATTATGTGAGCTGTAGTTACAAACTTCCAGTACCAGATATTATATTGTCCCATATTTTTTTATTACCATGATTTTGTGTGTGTGTGTGTGTGTGTGTTTAACTTATTGGAGGTAGATGTGGGTTATGTCGGGTTCTAGGCATGCTCAAATGACTCATATCCCTCAATGGATCTGGACCTATGAGAAAAGTCTTGATTTCTTATGATGTGGATTGAACCCATTTCAGATATCTGGAACTCAAAACTCTTTGAGCTTACATCAGACTACAAACCAAAACTAAGGTCATTTGTATGACATTTCCATATTATATTTCAAAATATACTCACCTTAGTTTTTGGAATTTTCTGTATCAGCTCTGAAACCAGAAGGAAGATCAGCCATGTAATGACAATCATTGTGACTCACTGGGTTTTGCCACTTACAGAATATAACTTGAAATGGCTGGTTTTTAAGGATAAAAAGACAGCTTCGGATATCTCCTTGTGATTGACTGACTGTACATAGATCAGTACTTCAGATTTATTACTGACTCTGTGATGCATCTGACTGCGCAGTGAACTTAGTTGTGACATCATTGTCTAAGTAAGAGTTGTCCCAAGCATTGTGACATCACCAGAATATTTCTCTGACTAATCCAAAAGCCTCTCAAATGGATGATACCAGAATAGCCAAAGCAGGAGGCAGTGTTTTTTTAAAAAAAACTTTTATTTGGTTTTTTGATATTGATGTAGTTCAGGATTTATGAACAGAATCCAATGGGGGACATTTCATTATATATTTTTTAAAGAGCACTTTCCCCTCCTTCACTCCCGAAATCTGCTGTGGAGGGCTTGGAAATCCTCTACAGATAGATTTCAGGTGGTATCAAGAGGGGCGAGGACAGGAAGAAAGGCCCATCACACAGACACTGCTCATTGGATTTAGGCTTATGTGTAGAAAATGGTTCTAAATTAACATGAGAATTGCATAGAAAGAAGCCTTCTATGAGTAGTACAAGAATAATCAAATCAATACATTTATTGTTTCTGGTTAGGGATAAGGCCTTATGGATGTCTTGGATCTCAACTATCCTTACAATGAACATTAAGGACAAAGGTCTTGGCTTGCTTGTGGGAAGCCAAGTGCTTTCACAGTGTTTTCCAAAGTGGAGGGGTGGATTCTACTAAGTATTCCAGACAGTATGCCGCAAATAAGCCTTCATCTACGTATTTTTTGTGAGAGGAAGTGGGTTAAAATAGCTTACTCTGTGCTAAAGGTGTTAAAATGTAGAGCAGCTCAGATCCCTTACATCAGTGGTCCCCAACTGTGGGCCTCCAGATGTTCTTGGACTACAACTCCCAGAAGCCTTCACCACCACCTCTGCTGGCCAGGATTTCTGGGAGTTGAAGTCCAAGAACATCTGGAGGCCCAAGGTTGGAGACCACTGCCTTACATGGCACGAAAAGCCAAAGTATCTAACAATAGAGAAGAAACATTTCATGCAACACTAACAGCATCTGTTAGAAATTGCTCTGCAAGATATGCCCATAATGCTGAGGACCACACACTATTGAACTGGTGCATTTCAACATGCCTGATATGACATACAGACTGGCTTTTAATTGCAAGCATCTGTGGCTATGCCTTTTTCTTTAAGCAAGCTTCCCCTGAGTGACTGGCTGGCTGTTTTTTTTTTTAATGGATTGTTGTGTCTTATTGCTTTTAATGTGTTTTTGGTGTTGCTGCTATTTACTGTCTTTTAGTGTGTTATTTGTCTGATCCTTTTTAGTACTTGTATACTTATCTGTGAAGGTTCTCAGTCATCCAGGTGAGGTTATCTGAAAGTTGAATAATGGCAACTGGACTTATTAGGTTGAAAACCTAATAAGCCCACAGTTAATGACCCATAATAATGGGTGGAAAAGAATTGCAGAGGTGGGATTTTCACTCACCCTCAGTCCTTTGTCCATTTAAGGACCTTATTCAGGTTAAAGGGAAGTGAAACCAATGTAAAGGTAAAGGTTCCCCTTGACATTTTTAGTCCAGTCGTGTTCGACTCTAGGGGGTGGTGCTCATCCTCATTTCCAAGCCATAGAGCCAACATTTGTCTGTAGACAGTTTCCATTTGTCTGTAGACAGTGCGACTAGACACGGAACGCCGTTACCTTCCCACCGTGGTGGTCCCTATTTATCTATTCGCATTTACACGCTTTCGAACTGCGAGGTTGGCAGGAGCTGGGACAAGTGACGGGAGCTCACTCAGTCGCGGGGATTTGATCTTACGACTGCTGGTCTTCTGACCCTGCAGCACAGAGGCTTCTGTGGTTTAGCCCGCAGCACGATATGTGTATCAGGGATCTCTTACCAACTCTCCTCAAACTGAAGAAGCTACTTGGATGAGCAGCTAAATGTTTCAACCTAATAAGAAAGAAGTCCAGTTGACTCAACTGTGACAAACCCAGACCTACTGGGATATGCCACAGTTTCACTAAGCTGCCACCAACCATTCCCTGTAAGGAGTCACACAGACCAGGAATGGATTTTTAACAAATAAAGGAATAAGGTTTATTTAAACAACACACAGGGAAAATAAAATGATCAAGTGAATCAGATACAGTAACGTGGCTTAGTCTCAATCATACATATACACAGTTTGGTTCACACAGAACACTCTTAAATAAAGCACAGACCCTGAACCTATCAGTTCTGGCTAACCATACAGACACCTGAACCTATCAGGTTGGTACTGACTGACACACAGTAGTACCCTGTCTGACACACAGACTCCCACTCAAGCTTCTTCTCTCAGCTCTTCTCCCTCCAGCTTCTCCTAAACTTCTCCACACACGCTCCACATATATATACAGTACAGCCCCTCCTCCTGATGTCCCGCCTTCCACTCCCCATAGGATGGAACTTTCCCTCCAAACCCATGACAGACAGGTAACATCAGTGCTGTATGTAACACCTCCCCTCTTTATAAGTTGTTTTGTAGGGGGAAAGCTAAGGTGCTTTTCACCAAAAAACAACCTGGACACAAAACAAACAAAAACAGTCATATAATAACATACAATACCATACTTACTTATACTTACACTCTATTAGGCATTTAAACATTTACCATTAACAATACATCAAGTTACCTTTATTCATACAAACCAACATGTTTAATAAACAGACACATTTGACTTTTTGTCATCAAAATATATACATAGTCCATGTTTCTTTCGCCGTCTTCATTCTTCAGGTCTTCTTGACAAGGCGTCAGCAACACAGTTCACTGACCCTCTGACCACCTTCACTTCAAAGTCATAGTCTTGCAGATTTAAAGCCCACCTCATAAGTTTACTATTGTGGGTTTTCATTGTCTTTAACCATTGCAGTGGTGAATGGTCAGTGCACAGAACAAAATGTCTTCCCCAGATGTAAGGCTTGGCCTTCTGGATCGCGTAGACTATGGCCAGGCACTCCTTTTCCACGGTTGCCAAATGTCTCTCACCTTTCTGGAGTTTCCTACTCAGGTAGGACACTGGATGCTGGTCACCCTTCTCATCCTCCTGGCAAAGAACTGCTCCTACCCCACTGTTAGACGCATCGGTGTAGATGATGAACTCCCGGTCGAAGTCTGGAGCACGCAGCACTGGATAGTTGATGAGCGCCTCCTTCAACCTCCGGAACGCCTCCTCACAGTCGCTGGTCCACGGGATGCGGTCATCAGTCTTCTTCCTCGTCAGATCGGTCAGCGGAGCCGCAATCTCGCTAAACCTCGGGATGAACTTTCTGTAGTAGCCCACCAACCCAAGAAATGATTTGACTTTTTTCTTGGTGTTGGGTCTAGGCCAATCACGAACGGCTTCTATTTTGGCCTCTAGGGGTTTTATCACTCCTCCCCCTACCATGTGACCCAAGTATTTTATTTCTGGGCTACCCAGCTGACACTTGCTCTCTTTACAGAGCCTAGGCCAAAGCACTTCCTCCCCTGGGTCAAAGTGCCTCTCTCTGGCTTTGTGGTTATACCATGTTTTCTTTCTGACCTTTTGAGCTTGCAGGGTCTCTGCTGCTAGCTCTAGGTTTCTCTTTAGGTCATTCCTCAAAGAGTCTATGTATGTCACAATGTCTTGTGGGTCATCCGGGGTGATCTGCTCCCAATTTTGTTTGATTAAATCGAGTGGCCCTTTCACCCTTCTCCCAAACAAAAGTTCAAACGGACTGAACCCGGTACTGGCTTGTGGCACTGATCGATAAGCAAACAAAAGGGATTGCAGCTTCTGGTCCCAATTGTTTGGATTCTCTGCCAAGTAAGCCCTAATCATGCGCATTAGAGTCCCATTGAACTTCTCAGTTAACCCATTACTTTCAGGGTGATAGGCAGTGGTTTCCTTGTGCTTAATTCCACAGATTTGCCATAACCGTTTCATGAGCTTCAATGTGAACGATGCGCCCAAATCTGTGATTATTTCTGAGGCAAATCCCATCCTGGACATATACCCCACCAAGGCATCTGCCACTGTGTTAGTTTCAATGTTAGTCAAGGGAATGGCTTCAGGGTACCTCGTGGCATGGTCCACAATGGTGAGAATGAACCTGTTCCCCCTCTTTGTGGCCTTGGGCAAAGGTCCCACAATATCCACCCCTATGCATTTGAACGGAGTGTCAATCACAGGCAAAGGGCACAACTTTGCTTTGGTCCTGTCGCGGCTATTCCCCTGCCTTTGACACACATCACATTGTTTACAGAATTCTTTGATCTGCTTCCCTATTTCAGGCCAGTAAAAATTCTGTGTGATTCTCTGCTGTGTTTTGTTCACCCCTAAGTGCGCAGCAAACATGTCAGAGTGCCCCCTTTGTAAGATCATGGGGCGATACTTTTCAGGTACCACTAGCTGACTTCGGATCCCATCTCCCCCTTTTGAGATATTCCTCAGGGTCTCTCTATACAAAATCCCCTTTTTCTCTAGAAATCTCACTGGGGTTTCAGGTGTTAGCTGGGCGTCAGTCACCTGTTCAAAACACTTTTGGAGAGTGGCGTCTGCCTTTTGCTCTTGGCCAAATCGGCTGTCTGTGGTTAAGGTTTCCACCACAGCTTCTGAACTCCCTTCCCCTGCTTCCGTCTCTGGCTCATCAGTACCCCCCTGAACTGTCCCCGTGGTGGCTTGTGAACGTGTAATCACTAGCACCCGTTTCACATGTTCAGCCAGGTCATTTCCCACGAGCACGGCTGCTGGCAGAGTCGATGAAATCGCTAGCCGCCAAACTCCCCTCCAGCCTTGAAAGTTCACAGGTACCTCCGCTACTGGCAGTGAGATCACCTGCCCCTCAATCCCTGCCACCTTCATGCTCTCATTTGGGATTATATATTCCCTAGGAATAATATCTGGATGGCACAGGGTCACCTGGGAACAAGTGTCCCTCAGCCCCCGATACTGATGGTCAAGTATTCCTACGTCCACCCCTGCTGTTTCAAACAACTGAGAATCTGTTCTCACGAGCAAGCAGCGCTTGACCTCCACAAGGGGACCATTTTCCTCAGCCTGATCAGCAGATGTAACTGTTCCAGATTGAGTAGCCATGGCAACAGGCTCCCTCAGTGACAAGGGGCTTTGCTCTTTCTGGACACAGAACACAGCTTTTGGCTTGGTTCCACTCGAATCCTGAGGCAGGATTTTAGCTGCTTTAATTTCTCACACTCTGAGATTAGATGGCCCTTTCCCTGACAGAAATAACATTTTCTGCTATATTTTGAGTCTTTCTCATCTTGTTTTGGTTTTCCCTCCAAAATCTGAGGTCTTGGTTTCATGTCTGAGGGCTTCCCTTCACCATGGGCCCCTCCCCCTTGCTGGCTTTTCCCTGGTCCCTGAGAGTACTTGCTGTAGGTTTCTTTAGGTTTTCCTACAGATTTCTCCTCACCTAAGGGCTTTCTTATCTGGTAAATAAAATCTGCGATCTCGGCCGCTTCGGCCACAGATCTAGGTTTCCTTTCCCTCACCTGGAACTTCAGTTCCCCGTGGAGGACTGAATAAAACTGTTCCAGTGCTATCAAGTCTTTGAGCTGCTGAAAGGTCTCTGTCCCCTCCTGAGATAGCCATTTCTCTAGCAGCCTCACCAATTGGGCCCCCACTTGGGTAAAAGTCTGCTCTGGTTTCTTGGTGATTGACCTGAATCTTTGCCTCAGCTGTTCCGCATTTATCCCATGTCTGGCAAACACCAGTTTTTTAAACTCTGCAAAATCTTTCATCAGTTCCTCTGGCATCTCTGCATAGACTTCTGCAAGGCTGCCACTGATTAAAGATCGCATGATGGTCATCTTCTCAGTTTCCCTTACTGAGAAGTCCACAAACGCTCTTTCCACTAGGGAAAAGAACACTTCAGGACAATCTCCCTTGTGGTACACAGGGAATTTCTTCAGGTCAGTTTTAGACAATTGGCCTCCCTCAGAATCCCTATTGTTATTATTGTTCTGATTCATCAGTTCCAATTTTCTCAACTCAAACGCCATTTTCTCTCTCTCCAATCTTTCTGCTCTTTCCATTCTCTCTCTCTCTAATTCAAATTGTCTCTGTTTCTCTCTTTCCCTTTCCTCCACTTCAAATTGCCTCATCCTCAGTTCATGCTGTTGGGCTATGAGCATTTTCCTGAGTTCTGGGTTCTGTTCTCCCGTGCTGTCACCCTGCACTGAGCCAAATTCATCCTCAGAACCTTGGTCAACCTGGGGGTCTTTCACTTCACCCATTTCTGCCATTTGGCTTCGAGTCAAGGGCATAATCCCCCCCCCAGAACAGGCTGCTTTCAAAAGTCAAGCCTCAAAATAAAGCGACCACTTTTTTTTTTCTTCTTCTTTTGCCTCAGAACCAGCTTTCTATAGATTACTGCTGTTCTTCAGCACTAACTTGCAACAGTTGCGAGCCAGAGTCTACCCCCCTCTGCTAGGCCTTGCAGCAGGCAGGCTAAATCACTGCTACTTTACACAGCTTTGCCACAGCCTTTTTCCCGCCAAAACCGGTTGCCTCAGAGCTCCCTAATCTAGTCCCCAATCTGAGGTTACACGTTCTTCTACTAGCGTACCTCCCCGTGAGGTAAGCCTAGAAGATTACCTACGCGCTCTCAGATTGTCCCTGACTAGACCCCCCTTGCTCTGGGCACACTTGCCAAGGCTTTGCTGTACCACTGGACAACTGGACCAGTCGTATCCCACACGCTGGACACCAATCAATGTGACAAACCCAGACCTACTGGGATATGCCACAGTTTCACTAAGCTGCCACCAACCATTCCCTGTAAGGAGTCACACAGACCAGGAATGGATTTTTAACAAATAAAGGAATAAGGTTTATTTAAACAACACACAGGGAAAATAAAATGATCAAGTGAATCAGATACAGTAACGTGGCTTAGTCTCAATCATACATACACACAGTTTGGTTCACACAGAACACTCTTAAATAAAGCACAGACCCTGAACCTATCAGTTCTGGCTAACCATACAGACACCTGAACCTATCAGGTTGGTACTGACTGACACACAGTAGTACCCTGTCTGACACACAGACTCCCACTCAAGCTTCTTCTCTCAGCTCTTCTCCCTCCAGCTTCTCCTAAACTTCTCCACACACGCTCCACATATATATACAGTACAGCCCCTCCTCCTGATGTCCCGCCTTCCACTCCCCATAGGATGGAACTTTCCCTCTAAACCCATGACAGACAGGTAACATCAGTGCTGTATGTAACATCAACTTCCAGATATTGTATAGTTTTTAACTTGAAATATTGTGTTTGAATGATGTGAGCCATCTTGGGTCCTTCTTGAGGAGAAAGGCAGGGTAAAAATCTTTCAAATTGCCTATCTACTCAGAGACAGTGTCGAACACTTCCCTCCTCTGGCGAAGCCCACTCAGACAAGGAGGCAGGGCAGGAAAGCCCACAGTTCTGTCTCTGAGTGGCGACTGATCAATCAGAGGAGGTAGAGCAAGGAAATGTGCTGCTGCCAGTGAGTGGGTGATCACCCGGTCGGGGAGGAAAGCATACAGCATCTGCAGAACGCCTGTGCAGATGCTGTGCCAAACAGCACTTTGTGTTCATCACTAATTTTATGTATAAGTTTTATATTTAATTATTTTTAATATTGCAGTCATTTATTTTAGCTTTTGTTTCTTTTAATACTGTACGTTCCCGTGGATGAAAAGGCAGCAGATAAAACATTTAAAATAAAGAATAAAGCTTAGTAAATAAATAAATAATAAAGCTCAGGATGCTTACAGCCACTCTCCTCTTAAAGGGGAAGCATGGATTGTTTTAAGTAGAAACACAAATGGACAAGATTTTTTTTTCATGCCAAACACTGCTATCAGGGAGCCATATATCATAACTATATGCAAGCATGGACAGGCTTTTAATATTGTCTTCACATAAGTAGGTGAAAACTCAGGATTCCAGCCTGTTGCTGATCATGCTTCCTTGAAGCTAACCTCACAACTTTTTGTGCTGTTATATTGTATAAATAGCTACAAACATTTCATTTAAATAATGAGAGTTTTGGAAGTTAAACTGTGGGTACCAATGCACTGTAAACGTTCATATGGCTGCAAGAGACAGGTTTGTGCTCCCAAAATTACTCCATGGTATTATATAAAACTTTTACAGGAGCAAAACTGGTCTGTCGGTATTTCCAAGTTCCTACAACAATTTCAGCAAATGAAATGCTGCAGTCCAGGACGGAAAATCTTAGGAAAATCCTTTATGACCCAAGATAACAAAACCAGGAGCCGCGATGAAGCTGAAGCTGTGTTGTTAACATAAAATGCATGCACCGCTTCCAAGTCCCCGCGACTTGAGCCGGCATACCTCCTGGTCGAAGGTGAGGGGCGTGAAATAGAGCAGCAGCTGTAGGGCTCCAAGCCCCACGGCCCTCCTTCACACAAGCGAGGGGGGGTCACGGTGGTAGCGGGCTAGTCCAGGAGCAAAGCGAACCGCTTTAGGCAAAGCTGTGCTGACAAGACCCGCCACCACTCGCAACACCACACTTGTAGGAGTGTGTTGCCGCCCAGGTGGGAGTACATCCGTCCTTGGCAGCCAACCCTGCCCAGCCGGCTCGGTTCCACTTCGGGTACGGAGTCACCCCTCAACGC
Source organism: Pogona vitticeps (assembly GCF_051106095.1). NCBI lineage: Eukaryota > Metazoa > Chordata > Lepidosauria > Squamata > Agamidae > Pogona > Pogona vitticeps. The sequence goes on from NC_135783.1 coordinate 259,234,806, forward strand.
CGACCAAGTAGATCGGTGGTGCAGCGTCGAGGTCGAATACAGCAAGTGGAGGATGCCTCGCCTCTTCCTCCGGATTTAAAGCCAAGCAACCTGACAGCCCAGGAGCCGGACGCGCCTCTGATCGGCTCCTCGCGTTAGTCACCAGGTGAGGGAGGAAGAGAGAGGCAAGGCCGAGGCGTTCTCTCGGCAGGGCCCGGCCCGGCCCTTTTAAAGTAGTAAACTTAGCGAAGGTTGGCCCCTAGCGCTTGCCGTCTTTCCCCCCCCCCCTAACCTGCCGAGGCAGACAAAACAGGAAGCGCCGTTGCGGTTCTCGGCAAAGCCGAAGGCGCTCGGCAATGGAGTTCTCCGAGGAGACGCTGAGGAAATGGCTGAGCAAGGCAAGCGGCGAGCGGGCGGGCGGGCAGGAAAGAGCGGGCGGGCCGGCCGGCCGGCGAGCGGGCGGGCGAGACCCGTTGGTCTCTGCGCGTCCAGCCTGGCGCTTCGATCTTCTCCTGATTCCGTCCCGAGTCCTTCGGTTGATTCCTATTCATCCCTGGGCGAGTGGCTTCCTGCTGCGCCCGCTGCGTGGGGAGCCTCGTCGCTCTCTCTCTCCTGCGCGGAGCCCAGCTGATCCTCACCTTCTCCGACCCCGAAATGATGGTTGTCAAAAGGGTCCGGCATTGCAGTGCCGCTCTGGGCGTCGTGCCGCCACGCCAGCTCTTTTGGAGCCCGCAGGCTCAGGCGACCCTAAGTTATCATCTGCAGGTCACTTTTGTACAGATTGCAGGAATCTCATGATCAGCTCGCTCCCAAAAGAAAGTTGGGTAACGCCTTTCTGTCGGGTCGCCCGAATGTCCTGTTAAAATGAGGAAAGGCAGACTTCTGATTCTTGCGGAACTGTGAGCCAGACAGACTCAAGCTCATAAAGATTGGGAAGGGTTGGGGGGAAACGGGGTGAGGGAATCATCCTGCTCAGATACTGTGTATCTGTGTATTGTTGGAGTTGGAGATAACTGAGCTTCAAAATGGAGACTCTGACTGTGGGTGCCAGTTGAAGGTGGGGTTTTATTAGGTCGAGACTTCAGAAATGTAGAATTACTGTACTTACCTACCTTTTGTCTACAGAATAAACTACATCTTTACATAGACAGCATGCTACTTTTCATGAAGGTACATGGTGCAAAAAGTGGGGGAAGGGGAAAGAAAAAGAACTTGCAAATTTTTGTGATGTTTTGGTTAATACATCACAATTTGGAGTTTGTCTTCGAGATGTACTGTATAGTTATTTTCACTTTTGCTCAACACTAACAGTTCAATCAAGTAGGGCGTATCAAGAACTGATATACTGTAAAGGGAAACTATTTTACTCCTAATAGCTTAATCCTACGCATGCTCATTCAAAAACCCGTTATCTTTCATTAAGCCAACACTTCTTGGGAGGAAAGCGATGACAAACCTTGACAGCATCTTAAAAAGCAGAGACACCACCTTGCCAACAAAAGTCCACATAGTCAAAGCTATGGTTTTTCCTGTAATGATGTATGGAAACGAGAGCTGGACCCTAAAGAAAGCTGACCGCTGAAGAATTTATGCTTTTGAACTGTGGTGCTGGAGGAGGCACTTGAGAGTCCCCTGGACTGCAAGGAGAAGAAACCTATCAATTGTAAAGGAAATCAATCCCGAGTGCTCACTGGAAGGACAGATCCTGAAGCTGAGGCTCCAGTACTTTGGCCATCTCATGAGAAGAGAAGACTCCCTGGAAAAGACCCTGATGTTGGGAAAGTGTGACGGCAAGAGGAGAAGGGGACAACAGAGGACGAGATGGTTGGACAGTGTCATCGAAATTACCAACATGAATTTGACCCAACTCTGGGAGGCAGTGGAAGACAGGAGGGCCTGGCGTGCTCTGGCCCATGGGATCATGAAGAGTCAGACACAACTAAATGACTAAACAACAACAAATCCTCTTTCTGTTTCCTCAGAAATAATCTACCCCCTTTCAGTGAGGTTTGTTCTCAAGTAAGCATGCCAGAGCCTGCTGCCTGGGTGCAATCTGCATTATGACTGGGAGAATCAAGGATACATTAGATTACGAACATTTAAAGCATTGTCAATTTGAATGCATGGAGTTTTTGAAAGATAAACATTAGTTTATGTTCTGAGATTATGTGGATTATTTGAATTGGCACTGAAGTGGGTCAAGACTGAATCAGACCAGTAACTCAAAAGAATCAGAGGTTTATTCTTCCATGGGCAGAACCCTGTTATTGTACATGTAAGATTTATGTAACTTGATGTGGTTAATTGAAGGGCTGCTGGAGTGTATCTCAGTTGCATACCTGACTCCATGCCCAATTCCAGAATCGAGATGTGTCCCATTAGCTCATCTATCAACCACAATCAGTTGCAGCAAGTTACACAAACCTTATGCAAACCTTATGAATCCAGTAGGATTCAAGCCCATATGTTTACGATTTCATCTACAGTGGTGCCTCGCATTACGATGTTAATTCGTTCCAGCAAAATCACTTTAGAACGAAAACATTGTAATGTGAAAATAAAAAGCCTACTGAAACAAATTGAAACCCCTTCAATGCATTCGAATGGGCTGGAAACTCACCATCCAGCGAAGATCCTCCATAGGGCGGCCATTTTCGGTGCCTGTGCAGCAAGGAATCTGTCCCAGAAAACAGCAGGGATCAATTTTATTTACCCGGTGGCCATTTTGAAACCGCTGATCAGCTGGAGGAAAATCGTCGTTTTGCGAAGAATCTGTTCCCGAAGCATGGAAACAATCATCGCAAAGCGAAAAAACCCCATTCAGACCATCGTTTTGCGATCGCAATTGTGATCGCGAAAGATCGTTGTAATGCAGTTTTGTCGTAATGCGGGACAATCGTAAAGCGAGGCACCACTGTATAATAGTCAGTTACTTAAGAATAATGATAGGCATTTAAAGCAGGATGACTTCAAAATAAAGTTATCCAAGATAACAAAATTGTTTTTGCTTTGTCTACAGTATAAATTTCGAGATCTGACCATTGAAGAATTGAAGAGTGTACATGAGTTGTACCCAAACATCAGATTCACCATGAGCACCTATAGTAAGAATACTTTCTGTTGATTTGGCCAGTAGACAAACTGATTGTGTGAGAATGTTACTTTTGTTGTAGAAAATTGGCATATTTTAAAGTAAAAATAATAAAACTAATTTCCATAAGTGTACACATACCCCTGACTAAAAGATGCTTTTTAAAAATGAGAAATATCTTGGTGAACTGCATCCACCCCATAGGCCCCAACATATTCGTGTCAGGCCAGATGCTAACATTGGCCATGCTTGCTCCTTCTCCTCACATTACTTGCCTTTCTCTGGATGATCACTTGAGAGAATCAAAGACTGTGAGATGAGGACTCCAACCCTGAGGTCCAGTCATAGGTACACCGGTGTTTCTGGATAAGGTTTCATTTCCTTGTAAAAGTAGGCATGGATTCATCTCTGTCACTGGAGATTTAAGAGTGGCAAAAGTGCTTGCTATCAATCTCTGCTGGTTTGACAGCTGTGATCATTTCTGGAAAGTGATAACTGGCTACAGTGATTTATGTATTAATGACCTTGAGAGTAGACTGCTACAATTTGCTTTATATGAAGTTGCCCTTGAAAATGGTCCCAAAGCAGCATCCAATGTAAAGATCCCTGCTGTATACCTATGACTCTTATGCTGAAACTTCGGCATGGCTGCAAATTAACTAGCAACACATGTTTCATGGTATCAGAAGTTGTTTCCCAGTTGCTCCCACTGGTCCCAGTCCCAGTGACTGCAGTTTTTTTTACTATTAAAAGCTTTTCCCTCTACACATTCTGAGACTCCCAAAAGCTTCCCCAAGGCAAAAGGGAGCCTTGGAACCTAAAAGATGGATAAGAAGATTTTAATTACTTTTAATTAAATGTTTCTAGCACCCAAACCAAGTTTTGCTGGCACAAACTTATGGAAAAGAATTTTGACCAATAAAATATCTAGTCCACAATAATATTTTGTAGGAGACAATGCAATCAGGTTGATGCCAGGACAAACACTTTTTATTTTTTTCTGAAATAACAGAAACATAGTACAGTACATTGGAATGAAGAAAATCTACACTATTGTAAGCAAAGCTTGGTCCACATAATGTAAAGAGTATGAAACCAGGAAGCCTTTCAGATAATCTGACCAGAGCTATTTAAGACCTTGTTGTAAAACAATATTGACAAAATTGCACAGGAGGATTTTACCCATTGTTTTATTGCTAATAATTGATCTACTGTCTTTGTTATAATGTTACCTTTGTTAAAATGTTGTCTTTTGTTACAATATTATCTTGTGCTTGGCTTTGAGATTCTCTGTGAATATAAAACAGTACATACAGTTTGCTAATGAATAAAAACTGTGATCAAGTACAGAGTGAATTTGATTTAAGTCATGATTTAAATTAAAAAATAGATTTTTGATTGAATTGTAAATTAAATCAATTTGATCTTTGAAAAAAAAATCATTGATTTTTATCAACCCTGCCAAGTACCTTCTTGTGCATTTCCAGCCCGCACGTGTGGTGACAGTCATCAACAGCCACATAACTACCATGTGACAGCTACTTTGCCATCTAGCCAATTCAGTTTCCACACTGGAAGTTGCAATTTGTTATTTGAACAGGACACTGGCCTGTGATTCCATAAATAGATTTGGCTAATAGGCAGAGTGAGTAATTTCAAATAATGAATTAATTCCATGTACTTGCATTCAGCATTGATAGTGCCTTGTGCTGTGTAATCTTAGGTAGCTGTTGGTCCCAACTAAAGAAGGGTGACTGAATCAATAGGAATTACACCAGTATTGACTTAATATCCATTTAATTTAGTTTCTGTTCATAGTTAATAGGAATTAGTCCTGTGATGCTTTCATTAAAATGTTAAAACAATAAATGTGTAACATAATAAATCATTTTTCTAGGTTTAATTTGAAATGGGAACAAAACAGTATTATCTGTGCCAATTTGAAGACATTTTAAAGGGAAAAATAAAATCCATGTACTGTACACAAAAAAAATTATGTTCTGAATTTCAGCTTTCAAGGATGGGTCCCAAAAAGATCTGTTGAATTTTAGTGGTACAGTTCCAGTGAAATATCAGGGTAAGTTCAGTGGATTGTTTTTGTTCATTGATAGCCAGCTTGATTCTTAATAATACATTGTTATTGTGGACCTGTCAGCAAATGCTACAGTGGATCCTCAATCTTAATCCTAATAGCCTCCTATTCAGATAACCTCCATTATACTATTTTGTTGTACACCAACCCACATTTCCTGTTTTCCTTTTCCATGCAAACTCATGTTGATATTCTTGAAGATTTTAACAAAACAGGCACAGTGTTCATGGCCTCCTTTGGGGAAACTGGATGGCCTGTTAGATTTTTTTTTTACTACTTCTGCAAACATTGGTGGTTTCCTGAGCATTCTTATATACAACCCTCTAGTTTCTTAGTAATCCTGTTTTCACTCTGTTCTCAAGAACATTCAGTTGCCTGGGTCTGCTATTATGTCAAAAGCGAGCCTTAAGATGGCTGTTGTAGGTTTTTTGGGCTGTTTGGTCATGTTCTGAAGGTTTTTCTTCCTAACATTTCACCAGTCTCTGTGGCTGGCATCTTCAGAGGATAGGAGTTAGACCTCTGTGTTCTGGTGTAGTGTGTTGGATAGTTGAGAATTTGTAGCTATGGGATCAGCTTTTTGTTCTTTTCAGGAGATTGGGTGATTATGGTGATCAGGGTGTTTTTTGTTGTGTGTACAGCGGTGCCTCGATTTACGAACTTAATCCATCCCAGAAGATGTTTATAAGTCGAAAAGTTCATAAGTCGAATCAGCATTTCCTAGAGGAATGCATTGAAAACGGATTAATCCATTCCGGCTGTTTTTTGTTTGTACGTAGAGGCGCCGTTTTTAAGTCGAAGCATTCTTTCCCATAGGAACTAATGCAAAACCGGTAGATCCATCCTCTACCACTAGGGGGAGAATTTTTTTAACCTAAGATGACTTAGGTTAAAAAAGGGACAGGAAAGAAGGGAGGGAACGAACACCTTTTAAACAAACACCTTTAAAACCAAGCAGCTTTAAACTAAACCAAGCACCTTTTAAACCAATTTTTACATTTTAAAATTACAGTACCAGGCAGTCCAAAGTCCATTTCCTGCTTTCCATGCGTTTTTCTTTTGTTTGTAAGTCGAAGCTCAGTTTGCAAGTCGAAGCAAAATTTCGTGAACAGAGCTGTTCATAAGTTGAAATGTTTGTATGTAGGGGTGTTAATAAGTCAAGGCACCACTGAATTGTTTTGATAAGAGGGGGAGATGATCTGTCACTGTGATTGATGGGTGTTGTTAGCTAGTCTTTTGTGTGCAGTGATCACCAGTCCTTTTGTCTGGTTAGAGTTGTTTGGTTGACCTTTTGCGGGCTGTATGTTTCAGTGCTGAGAGCCAGGCTTTGTTGAGTTTTAGACTTTCTTCTTTTTTGCTGAAGCTCTGCTGGTATTTGTGAATTTCAATGGGATCCCTGTGTAGCCTAACATAATGATTGCTGGTGTTGTCCAGTACTTCTGTGTTTTGAAATAGAATTTCCTGTCCAGCTTGTTTCAGGGCTTGTTCAGTTACTGCTGATTTTTCCGGTTCTTTTAGTCTTCAGAACATGGCCAAACAGTCTGAAAAACTTACAACAACCATCTGTGAAAGCCTTTGAGAATACAGAGAACTTTAAGTTTAGATCACTTAGGTAACCTTCAAAGGCTCTCCTCCACAGGCTCCTGCCACCTGACACAAAACAGGCAGCAATGATAAAAAGAGACTTCTCAGTTGTTAAGCCCACACCTGTGGAATACTATCCTTTGCTTTCCTTCCAGGCTGGTCAAAGACCTTTTCATTATCCTAGATCTATTATGCAGATTTTATGTGGTATTTTCATTGCTATCGTTTTGCAATAAATTGTGTGTTTTATTTGTGAACTGCCTTGGAAATAATTTTATCAAAGTGTTGCTTATGCATTATTTAAATAGTTAAATATAGCAACTTATATTTAAGAGCAATGTTGCCAAGGCTCTTCATCTGCACAGCTTAGTTGCTGAAATAAAGAAAATGTTAGGAAAGCCACAAATTGAATTTTGTCAGTATCTGCAGTCTTCCCAGCCCTGATACAATGCCAATGTACAATTTTTAAACTTTACATAATCAGCCAAACATTGATGACAGTAGCTTATGTGTTATATTTTGACAGGTAATTCTTACAATATTCCAGTTTGCCTATGGATTTTAGATTCTCATCCTTTTACTCCTCCAATTTGCTTCTTGAAACCTACTGCAAACATGGGAGTTTCTATAGGAAAACATGTAGATGCCCGTGGAAGGATCTACTTGCCATATCTGCAGCACTGGAGCCATGTAAGGGATATGTGCCCATTACATATTTACTATTTTGCTAAAACAAGCTGACTTTTTAAATTGTTTATGTAATGTACAGTATATCATATATCTTAACTGTATAAACACAACTTTTAATTGAAAATGTCAGCCTCTATGTATAAACATGTTGTAGAAAAGACTTTTTTTCTAAATAGCAAAAGGTTAAGTGTGTGTGTGTGTGTGTGTGTGTGTGTGTGTGTGTGTGTGTGTGTGTGTGTGTGTGTGTGTGTGTGTGTGTGTGTGTGTGTGTGTGTGTGTGTGTGTGTGTAGTGATAGCCTGCAGGATTTTTGGTCTACTGCCAACCAGTTTCATTCAGGTGGAAAATGGATTTTTCCCAATAGTGTCTCCAGGCAAAGTCCTTTTGGGGGGGGGATATGAATTAGTGACAATTATCCCTATAAGCCAAGTCTGTTCTTATTTGTGCAGGCCCAATTCTGAGTTCTGCTTTGTAATTTTTTTTAAATTTTTGTTGCAGTAGAAGGAGGTGGGAGTGAGGGCTCAGAACTGGCTGATGCACTTAGAAAAATAAATAAATTGATAAGCTCTTTCTCTATATATTTTTTGGCAGTCCATAATAGCTGTGTGAGGAAAGCCTTGTGTTTCCAATCAGTTTAGATATAGGAAGGGCTGCCTACCCTACTAGAACACTTGCTATCTAAAATCTCTCATTCTTGCTGTATGTATTTCAGCCGAGATCGACGATCATAGGCCTGACGGAGGAAATGATTGCAAAATTTGAAGAGGAGCTGCCTCTGTATTCATTATCATCCACTGATGCAGCCAGACAGTTGGAGTTACTCTCCTATATTGCAAAAATCACTGAAGGTGTGCCTCTTCTTTGGAACTCGGTATCTGCTGTTCATAATTGTAACTAGTCATATGTTAGGAATGCATGTTTATTACTTTCTTTATGTTTATTGCTGACTTTCCGAGTCAGACTGTTGGTCCACCAAGCTCAATATTGTGAACTCTGACTGACAGCCTCTCTCCTACTTTCAGGAGATAGTTTTTGTCTCCTGCCTCGAAATGCAAAGGATTCATACTTTGATGGTTGTTGTGGGTTTTTCAGGCTCTTTGGGCGTGTTCTGAAGGTTGTTCTTCCTGACGTTTCACCAGTCTCTGTGGCCGACATCTTCAGATGACTGGAGTAGGAGCTCTGTCCATGCTTTGCATTCTCAAAGGCTTTCATGGCGGGGATCCGATGGTTGTTGTGGGTTTTCCAGGCTGTTTGGTCATGTTCTTAAATTCATACGTTGTATTTCATATCTTTTGTATGAAAAGCATGTGCTCAACTACTGAACTACGCCTTACATTTTGTATTACATGTTGTTGAATGAATGGGAGAGTATCTATAAGGCAATGTTTCCCAACCTTGAGGCCATGACCTCCAAGAGGGTTGGCAAAGTGTTTTCTGGGGTGGGGGTGTCATTGGTCTCCTTATATGCATTGTAGCCCTTGTTAAATTTATTCATATTTTGGAGTGAGATATTAAAGTTATCATATATGTGTGCATATGAGAAACATACGTTATTTGGGGAAGAAAGAAACCTCTTGATTCTGAGAAGGGATGATTTTACCCCATTAAAATGCCTTTTTATGCAAATATGACGGGAGGGTCACGAGTTATTTGGCTATTCTAAAATGGGGTCACAACACAAAAAAGGTTGAGAACTACTGCTGTAAGGAGTTGGCGACAGGTAAGGGAAGTATGGCTACATTTGAAATATTTTAGGGACCATTTAGCACCAGTATGTAAGTAGGATTAGTGAACTTGGTGGGAGCAAAGCTAATTGCTCAACAGGGCCTGTAAATGTGCTCTCTAATATATTTTTTCCTAGGGATGCTGCTTGTATTCTTATAAATCTACTGTATGTCTAATAATTTATTGACAGATATCAACAAACAAAGATTGCTTTCTGCATAAAAATGCACTACTAATAGGTGCCACACCTACTGAACATTTTTGTCTCTGTTCTAACAATGTATTGTGGTAATGCCATGAGAATTCTATTAGAACCAAATAAATGGTTTCTAATGGTTGTTGTCGGTTTTCAGGCTCTTTGGCTGTGTTCTGAAGGTTGTTCTTCCTAACGTTTCGCCAGTCTCTGTGGCTGACATCTTCAGAGGACAGCACTCTGTGCTCTGGTCTGTCCTTTGAAGATGCCGGCCACAGAGACTGGCAAAACGTTAGGAAGAACAACCTTCAGAACACGACCAAAGAGCCCAAAAAATCGACAACAACCATTAGATCCCGGCCATGAAAGCCTTCGTGAATACATAAAATGGTTTCTACTTTTAAAGCAGACAGAAGTCCAGCAAACCATACTAGATTAGGCAGTGTGTCTTTGTCATATAGCTTCCCCCTATCAAGGCTTCCAACCAAAAAGGGTCTCCTTTCTCACTTCTTGTAGTTCCCATGTAGCTTATAAAAATAAGCTGATAATACTTTGACAGATATTTTTGCAGTTGAGATTTGTGTCATTGTAGAGTGGAATATTTCATTAAGACTTGCATTAATACAACACGGCCTATGCATTTTTTAACTTGCGGGTTACATTTGAAGGGTGTTCAGGGAAATTGACAAATGTTGGTCAGGGAAAGTCCTGGAAAGTCTGGGAATTGAAAAATAAAAATTCAGTGGCAAGCCTGACTGAGTTTCAAGGCTCAGAAGGGCTTAACCCTTGCATCTTGTAACTAACCTTACAGTATGCCAATGTGTTTGTTTCATTAGACCTAGCCAATGTTTTTATGCAACTCTATGGTTTATATTTGTGCAGATTATATAAACTATTGTATGATTTTAGGTGAAAACAATATACAGTCCAAGGGAAATGGGAAGAAAGATGATGGAAGGTTTAATAAAGTTACAGTGATTGGAGCAGGAGATCTAGGCCTTGCTTGTGCACTGGCTATTTCAGCGAAGGTAGGTACTGTACATCAGTGGTTCTTAACGTGGGCGATAATGCCCCCCAGGGGGCGATTTCATTTTTCAGGGGGGCGGTAGAACGAAAAGGGGCGGCAGGGGGGCACTGGAGCAGAAGGGGGGCGGTAGGAGGGCACTGGAGCAAGCCAAACCTGTGAAGATGGCTGCAACCTTTTTACAATGTGCATGAATATATATTTTCCTCCAATCTTAATTTAGTTTCAGAGTTTTTGTCTTGAAATTTTTAGTTCCTGCATTGTGGTTTGTTTTTATGCTTTTTTATATTTCTTTTTCTGTCTTAAAATTCGCTTGCAACTAAATCATTAAATGTTACTTTTTGGGGGCATTTCATTTTCTTGGAATTGAATTTTGTTTTCAGGTGTCATTGGATTTAAGTGTCTTAAATAATAAATAAATAAATAAATAAATAAATAAATAAATAAATAAATAAATAAATAAATAAATAAATAAATAAATAAATAAATAAATAGATAGATAGATAGATAGATAGATAGATAGATATCATCACCACGGGGAGGGGGGGCGATGATAACTACCTCAATGGCTCAAGGGGGCGTTTCTTTCAAAAAGGTTAAGAACCACTGCTGTACATCATGTGAAATGACCGCTGTGGTTGCTTCTATAGAGGTTGCAAAAAAGGATAAGTTTAGTCTTGATTCAAAAAAGACATCGCTGGCTGGATAGCTGAGTGGTTCTGGTATCAGACTGATGAGGTAGTGGTTGAGAGTTGGATTCCCCACTGTGCCTTTTGTGAGAAGAGCCAGCCTGTGTAGCCTTGGGCAAGATGCACAGTCCCAGGAAACCCCAGATGAAGGAAATGGTAAACCACTTCAGAGTATTCTCTACCTAGAAAACCATGAAAAATGATCACCATGTCAGAATCAACTTGATGGAATTCAATTATTATTAATTAATAGAAAATAAGCCCTACTATGATTTTTCAGGATGCTGATAATATAAACCCTACCCCCAAAATAAGTCCTAGTTAAACCTGCCCTCCACCACTGTGCAGCAACCAGAAGATGACATGACTGTATTTGAATAAACGTAGATTGTACATGAAAAAAATTAAGCATGCCTTGAAAATAAGTCCTAATATGTTTGTTTTTTTGGAGCAAAAATTAATATAAGACCCTGTCTTGTTTCTGGGGAAACATGGTATATAAGAACATGTGCAGACAGTATAATTTTTTACCTCCATAACGTAGATTTAAATTAAGATTAGAAATGCTTGAGCGTGATTTTAAATTGCAGTCCTATACAGAATCCCTAGTCAGTGCTGTCAGTGGCTATATTACTGTATTTTTACGTTTATAAGACAATCCGATGTATAAGACGACCCTCCCCTTTTCTATCACCAAATTTGTAAATTTGATCCCTGCTTTTCTCTTCCTTTTGCTAAGCCATGGGGCTTAGCAAAAGGAAGGGAAAAGCAGGGATCAAAGGGCTGCACAATCACTGAACCCGCAAACAGCGGTGGAGGCAGCAGCAGGAGGAGGCAGAGACTGAGGCAAAGAAGCAGCCAGGCTCGGTCGCTTCTCACTGCTGCCCATTGACTGCTGCTGCCGCCACCCGATCACAAGGAGAGGATCGCTGGAGGGGGCGATTGGGCGGCAGTGGCAGGAGCCAATGGGCAGCCATGAGAGGTGGCCGAGCCCGGCTGCTTCTTTGCCTCAGTCTCCGCTTCCTGCTGCTGCATTCCATGTATAAAACAACCCTCATTTTTTTCTCTAATTATTTTAGGAAAATGTGTTGTTTTACACACGGAAAATACGGTAGTTGAGAGACTTCTGGAAGCTGGAGTCTAGAAAAGAAAGTTTCCCAAGCTTGAACCCTGCATATGTTTACTGAGACATAGTGTAATTTTCACTGTGTGGAAGGGGATTTACTTGGAAGTAACTGTCTTTAAATGTAGTCAGACTTTTCTCAGTAAATATACATAGGGCTTATTTGTATAAACTCTCAGCACATCTTTGCAGTCCATCCTTACTTCCACATATGCTGTCCTAAGTTAAACAAGCTGTGTTTTGCCATAGGCTCGTACTGAAGTTAGTCTCCCTTTTCCTTCAATATGCTACCAAAAACACTTGGAAAACTACTTGGAAATCACATGGTAGCAAATTGTGGCTTATTGACAAGATGCTGGTTGTATTCCTAGATTCATGCTCAGTCATGTACTCAGTTATGTGTCCCAGAATGTAACCTGAAATAAGCCCAGAACATACTGGATTTCCATTATGGAAACATCAATTGGCACCAGAATTCTGGTCAATATTTCTGATTAGAGGTAACATTTTGACAGAAGCTACTTGACTTTTGGTAGTCCTGTGAATACTCTGGTTGTACTGTATCTTGTGGACTTCCTTACATAATGCAAGCTTCTACTTTATTCCCTTCCCCCTTTTAAAACAATATCTGTACAGGATGTTGCTGACAAGGTGATTGTCTTGGATTGTTCAGAAGGTGCAGCAAAAGGAGGAACAATGGACCTAGAGATCTTTGCCCTACCAAAGATAGAAGTCAGCAGAGGTAATCTTTCACATTAGTTTCTGGTGCATTTGTTTTTCATTGCATGATTTAACTGACTTGTTCTAGTATTTTTCACAATTGTTGGTGAGAACTGTTCCCTTTGCATGCCAATGTTTTTAAAGTAGATGTATAGTGAAGTTCACTGCACTTCTGAATTTGCCAGAGGGATCATGCACCAACTGTTTTATCCTGTGCTTTTTCATAGCTAACATTGGTTTTTGCTAATTAAGCATCTTTTAAATCAGCCACTCTCAAGCTTTTTTTTGGTCACAGCCATAAACACAATATGAAAGAAATATAGGCCAGATCAGGATTCCTGAAGTTACAGAACTAAACCTTATAAGGTAGTTTGTGAAAAACTGTTTCTAGTCCATGACCCCTTTCAAATGTGCCAGGGCCACCCAAGGGGCTACGGGACCCCCATTGAGAATGGCTGCTTTAGATCAGGCTGGGCAGATACTGGTCCTCCATGAGCCATTTTCACATTTCCCCAAGCCTAGGCAGAAAACCACCTTAAAAAAAAAAGCACATACATATATGGCTATTTTGGACCTAGAAAGTGGAGATGGGGAAGAAATAAAGTTTAATGGCCCATTTCTTCCCTGGAGGCTTCTGGGACTGGCTGTTGTTAGTGGAAAATTCTTTTGTGGTGGTGGAGGGAGAGGGAGAGAGTCAGTCCGTGTGTCCATGAAGGACAGGCACACAAGGGACACTGGCACGTCTCATGTGGGTTGTGGGGCTGCACTTGGCCCACTCCTTCTCTAGGTACATTTCAGGTAGAATTGTGTGTCCTTCCTTAGAAAGACTGCTCTGCAGGTACCAAAATGCTTAATACTTCAGCATAGAAGTGTGTAGAGATTGTACTGAATGAAGATGTAGATGATAATATCTTGCACACATCTGTAAATCATTACAGATAAATTTTTATCTGTAAGTCTTTACATTTGTAAAGCTAAGCACATTCAGACAAAGGAAACATAATGTTTACATATGTATAATATTAGAACATGCAGCACCATTCCCAAAGGTTTTACCATGCAGGACTCTTGTATGAAGTGGTCTTTAGTGAACACATGTTGCTTCTGTAATTGACTTTATTTTTTAAATGCAATACATATGTATAATAATAGTAAATTTATTACGGTCATATGATCTGCTCAGGTACATGTCAACTGACTAACACATGATACAAGTAACAGAGAGTTTTTAAAAAGCAGTGACAAGTAGTCAAGCATCTTCCAATGAATAGGCTCTTATTATTATTACAGCAAGAAGAAAGTTAGTAACTATAAATATTCTGTTTGACAAGCAATAGATAACTAACCACTTATCAGAGTAGCCTTGGAATTTTTGCAAGAGGGGACAAATTAAATCATTCTTTTCTTGCTCATAGAACTTACAGTACAGAAGGACATGAGACAAAAATTCAGGAGTCCCAGCCATGCACATACAACATTTTTCTTGATGGAGAATTCCCAAAAATGTACCACGGAGAAATGCTGAGGAATAGAACATTGAATCTAACAAGCATAAATGCTCTACAAGCCTAGGCTGATCTAAGACTTGTTAAATAGGCTGAGATGACCCATATATTACATGTGTGATAAAACTCAACAATATCTGTTGACCATCAGAACAGACACGGTGGAATAGATTTCTTCCCCACCCCTTTAGCCAGTCATGAACCCCCCCCCCCCCCCCACAATTTTGCTTCAGAGAATTCCAGCAATTCTCTATGGGATACAGCAGAAGAAGAGCAATGACTTCCATTTCAGAACTAGAAGTTTGTTAGGAGAACATTTGATGTCTCCCTCAGCCCTTTGTATCCTGGCCACTATTTCTGCTGTACGACTAAGCCATCGTTTTTCTGTTAAAGAAAAAGTAGAGACATAAAATTCATGTTCAATACATTGTGACACTTATTAAAGCAAAGCAAAGCTTCCATTGAAGTCTCAATATTTGCCAAAATAACATAACATCCTTTCTTTGTTTCCTAGATTTTTCTGCCACTGCAAACTCAAAATTGGTGGTGCTTACCATTAATTCTTTAGGCAATGCTCAGTCGTACCTAGATGTTGTACAAAGCAATGTAGAACTGTTCAGAGGTATAATTCCATCAATAGCACATTACAGTCAAAACAGTGTACTGCTTGTAGCTTCGCAACCAGGTATGGCAATTTTTATCTTTTTAATTTATTGTTCCCTAGATAATGTTTTTTTGTAATTAATTTTCCCTTACTAAGTAGGTGTATGATCGTTAATGGAAATGATAATGTGTGCCCTTTTGTCACAATCCTCGACTACAAGACTGCAATTCTAAAGATTAGATCAAAAAATTTGGACTGCTAAATGGGGGCAGTTACAGAGAGACTGTAACTCACATTACAACAGCTTCACTGTTTACTCTTCTGACTCTAGGAACAATAAAGTGCTATGATCTTTAAAGTTGTATACTTGGTTCCAGAGTCCAGACTATTTGAAAGATTATATACCCCCTTTATAAGCCTGCCTGCTTACAAAGATCTGCAGAAGAGACCTTTCTCTTGGTTCCACCACCTTTAGAGACTTCCTTGGTAAGGAGGGCTTGTTCGGTATCTGCTTCCAGATTGTGGAATTCTCTGCCTAAGGAGGCTGGGTTGGCTATCTCTCTAATGTCCTTCCCATAGAACACAAAATATTGTTTAGGCAGGTCTTTGGCAGCTAACTGATTGCTAAGAACAGAGTTTTGAAGAAGGTGCTGCATTGTTTTGTAATCTGAGTGATTTTTAAAAGGCTTGAAACTGTGTTCTGTTTTTCAATACTAAAAATGATTTAATGGTGTTTAATATTTATCCTGTATTTTTTAAAACTGTAAGTTCTCTTTGGTCCCAATGTTTGGAGAAAGGTAGGATGTAAAATAGATGAAACTATGAAATAAATGAAGTCCCCTATTTGAAACTTCCATGGGTTATGTGTATTTTGACATATGTAAAAATCTAAGCCAGAATTCTGTCGAAAACTGTGTGTACAACAGTAATCATTTAAGCACTTTGCACATTCTGGGAAGATGTACTGTATGTTGCACAACTGGTCACACACTGGTGGCAAAATTGGTAACAGAACGCCCACTCTGCCAAAGGTGTGTGCACACCTTTCCCCTCTCCCAACAGGAGTCTGGCCCTAGTATTTTGACATCTTCTTTTAGACAAGGGTTGGATATTAAAAAAAAAACCCTGTTCATTCCTGATTCCAAATGTTTGTGTGAAACATCAGTTGCATGATCTTTAACACTCTAGTGAAAAGTCCAGTAGAAATTAGTAGGTGTATCCATTGACATTCATCTATTTGACATTAGCTAAGGCAAACACAAAGCATGACCTATAAAACCTTATACAGTTTGGGTCTCAGCTATCTGATGATTCTTATCTACTTATCTGAGCCAACCTGAGTTTTAGATCTGTTGTGGGCAACTTTCCTCTGAGTCCTCCTATCTTCAAAAGCATCTTTGGTGAGGACACAAGAGAGGACCGTTTCAGTGGCTGCTTTACACACAGTTTTAAATATGTTTTATTTCTTTCTTTATTTAAAATATTTTTACCTCACCTTTCTCCTAAAAAGGAGCCAAGGCGGCTTACAACAATTAAAAGACATTTAAAAGCTAAAAACAGTAAGTATACAAATATTTAAAAAGAATTAAACAAGTGTTATATTAAAAATGGGCAATAAAATCAATACTAAAAACACATTTAAAAACCACAGGGCACAACAATCCATTCCAAAAGAAAACCCTCTCAGACTCACTAAGGAAAAGCTTGCCTGAAGAGAAAAGTCTTCTTCATCTGTTTGCAGAAGGACAGCAAAGATGGGGCTAATCTGGCCTCCCGTGGGAGGGAATCCCAAAGTCTGGGAGCAGCAACAGGGAAGGCCCTCTCCTGTGTTCCCATCAGATGCACCTGTGAAGGTGGTGGGACTGAGAGAAAGGCCTCCCCTGATTATCTTAATTCCTGGACAGGCTTATAGAGGGAGATGCAGTCTTTCAGATCACTTGGAGCCAAGCTGTTTAGGGATATATAGATTAAAATCATCACTTTGAATTGTGCCCGGAAACAAATTGGCAGCCAGTGGAGCTGCTGTAACAAGGGGAGGGGGGGTCATGTGATCCCAGTAACCAGTCACAGTTAGCAATTTGGCTGTGACATTTTAGACCTCAAAGACACCCCCCCCCCCATAGAGTGCGTTACAGTAATCCAGCCAAGATGTAACTACTAGGGCATGTGGCAGATCGGACTTCTCAAGAAACTGGCACAGCTAGTTTTAACTGTACAAAGGTACTCCTGGCCATGGCTGAAACCTGGGCATCCAAGCTCAGAGATGAATGCAGGGGCACCCACATGCTGTGGATTTCAAACTGTTTACTACTAGTCTTTCCAGATTTTTAAAAATCTAATTTTTTTTTGCATGCATTTCTAATCCATTTGTGAGTTGCCTTTGATACTTCTACTAGAACAAAGGCGGCTTAAGTGGAGTGGAATGGAATGGAATAGAGTAGAATATTGCACCAATTCTCTCACTGTAGGAGGAAGCCATTCTTAATGCTGCAATGAAAACAGTAAAATAATAATAAGCAAAAGCAAAATGTGATTTTGTTATCTCTGTTCTATGGAATGAGTGAATATAGTCCTTTTGAAACATAAAATGGTGTAAGAAATATTTTGAAAATAACCTACTGACAAATCCTTAACGTTATTTGTTGGAGATTTTATTCTTATCATTGAATGAATATAATTGCTGGGCTTCAGTTTTTTATACTTGCTAAAATGTAAAGTCAATATTTTTAGTAGATTGTGAACATCCATGTTGCATTGAAGTAATAAGAAAATGTTTTGTGCCTTTTTGATGTTTGTTGACTGTACAGTGGAAATAATGACATACGTGTCCTGGAAGATGAGTGGGTTTCCTAGGAGCAGAGTTATTGGTATTGGCTGTAACCTAGACTCTGCAAGATTCCAATATATTGTTTCAAACATAATGAAAGCCCAAACCAAAGGCAAAGTTAATTGGATTATTGGTGAACAAGGGGAAAATAAAGGTAAAATTCTAACTGTTTATGTGATTCAGAACTCAGCATTTTAGATCTGCTCAGAATTATGTGTGAAAACATAATTTGGTCGTTACTGCCTTTTCTGAGAAAGCACTTTAAACCTTTTACTCACTTTATAGAAGTATTTAAAATGCAGACCTACTATAAACCAGGTGTGAGTGACTCTGTAGATCAGTGATGGCGAACCTATGGCACGCGTGCCACATCTGGCACGCGAAGCCCTTCTGGCACACGAGTGAGTGGCTCACCCACCCATCCTTATGGAAACAAACCTTTTGAAGTGGCTGCAGCTGGGATTCCCCCTTTCTCTTCCTGTTCTGGGTCCTTTAACTTCCTGTCTGTCCCCACGATTCCCCCTTTAATTTCCTATCCGTCCCCTTGATTCCCCCTGAAACTGCCACTTCCTGTTCTGGTTCTGGTCTTCTCGGCGGCACGGCAGCCACTGGTTTCTTCCCCACCCCCTCATTTTGGGCACTTGAGCTGAAAAAGATTTGCCTCCACTGCTCTAGATGATGTTGGGATACAAGTATCCGGGTCCCTAACCATTAGTTATACTGGCTATGGAGACAGGACCTATCATCCGCCAATATCTGGAGTGGCAGAATTTCCTGGTACTGTGTATAACTTCTGTAATTTGCTTGATAAATAGCTAAGAGGAGAATAATGAAATTCCTAAAGGGAATAATGAAATTCTATCTGCTGTGCCACATTACTCTGTTGCTTATTTTGCGGTTCTGGTCTGCACTGTCTTTACAATACATTTGGTTTGTTATTGTTATTGTGTCTAGAAGCAGGAAAGCCACCTACTATGACCTCATGTAAATCTGTTATGTTACTGGTTCATCTCAACAGGATGCACTCTTATTTTAAGAGAAAAATGTTGTGAACTGAAGTCAGAAAGGAGAAAGCTAATTCCTGGATTTTTTTGTAACACAGAATATACTTTTAAGAATTGGAAAAATAGAAACATTTATCTATAGAATCCTACAACTGTTTATAAAGTTATTTAATGTAAAAGCACATACTCTGAAGAGAAGTTCTTATTAAAATAAAACTTTAAATGTCTGAAGCATAATTTATTGTTATCATTTCATTTAGTGACAGCTTGTAGCAGCTCTAATTCAGCGGGAGAATATCAGAGTGAAGATTTAACAGATGATAATGCTGATCATCTGTTGGCCAACAGGTAAAATACCTACAGTATGATGTTGTACATGCCAATTCAGAAGTGTGCCCCCCTGATTTTAGTCATGCCTGCTCCAAGGTAAGTAGATAGTCTAAACATGCATTTTTATTTAGTTCTGAATAACAGAGTAGTCTTACCTTTTTGTAGGTAGAACATTTGAAAGACACTTTTTGATAAGTTCAGGTATATCAAGGTGTGTTTGATTGTTTCCAAGGGCCATGTTGTTTGAGGGAGACCACATTTTAAATGCTAAATTTATTTGTTTATTGTTCTTTTGTTGTTTGTTTTTATGTAGAGCCCTAGAAGTTCTAAAAGGCAAAGGTCAAAGATCCTGGTCTGTGGGCTTGTCAGTAGCTGACCTGGCTGACAGTATACTGAATGATAAAAGAAAAGTGCATTCCATATCAACTATGGTAAAGGTAAGTATGACAGTAAAGCACAAGGAACTGGAAAAATCCAGTTAAATCAAGTATGCAAGGAGAGCGACTTTCAAAATGTAAAAAGATTTAGTTTTACCCATTAAAACAGCCCAATGTCTTTTGCCCAATAGATTAATTATGGCCTTCTTCAGGGGCTATGAAGGAAAAAAGAAAGAGTCAATACAACCATGTTACACTTAAATATAAAGGTAAATTTATTCCTGTAACAGCCGTCTTCAGAATGTCTTATACCTAGAGGTAAAATATCATCACCAATAGATATTTGAGATAATCTGTTTCCAAGTTTCACTGAGTGAGAAATTGTAATGCACTGAGAGGGAAAAATATAATATTTATATTTCCCATGCTCTTTTGCAACATTTTTATACAGGTGGAAGAAAACATCCAGGGCTCATAAGGTGCATATAGATAAATATATAAACAATACATGAAGTAGAACATTCCTTTGGACAACTATTTTGTAGAACACCACTCCTTGAAAGACTTATGTTTTCATGCGACAGATTTAATCCATAAAGTAGTAAGATTTTACTGAAAAGAGAAATGGACTAGCTATTAAGATTACAAATACTGGCTCCTGAGGTTTAAATACATTTCATTATTATTTATTTATTAGTTATTTCAACTTACATACCATCCCAAATGGTATATAAGGATGAAGAACTGGAGTTTCTCCCATTCTCTTGAGGCCTTACTATTTGCATACACCTCTTGCATTGTCTGAGTCCTTGTATCTTGAGGTGGTATAGTATGCCCCTGAAATTACCTGCTAAAGCCTAAATCAGATATTTCACTGGCTTTGTGGCACCAACACAGTTGAAACCTTATCCTTTCTCCATTCCAGCAGCCCTGAGAATTCTGGGTAACATAATACCCCTGCCACAGAATATATTTTTCTCAGTTCTTCTCTCAAGTATGCATAGTACTATCTCCTCAAGTACCTCAGGTTTTGACACAAAGGAAAAGATGACTGAGTCTATGCCCCATATGAGTGAAAATATCAAATACTTTTGTATATGCAATAATATGTTTTATGTATATGATGTTTTCCCATTTTAGGGCCATTACAATATAAATTGTGAAGTATTTTTGAGTATGCCTTGTGTACTTGGAATCAATGGAGTGACTGAAATGATCAGTCTATCCGCTGAGAGTGCAGTAACAGAAAAGCTACAGTCAAGTGCTGCCTCAATTCATGATCTTCAACAGCAGTTGAAACTTTGATTACCGTGGAGCATAGCTTCTGCCCACAAAACAGTGTCCTTTTTCAATATATTTTGCAATATATCAAATATTTTATTACTTGGCTGCTGGCCTGCCTGCTGAAAAAATACTACACAACATGGAAGCTGTATCTTCATTTCAGTGTATTTAATGGTAAGCAAAAGTCAAGAACCTCTCTGTGAAGGAAACCCTTACAACAAAAATAATTACATAGGATGGAAATATTTAAATGGAGTATGAAAATGTAGTGTATTTTGATAGGATACCAGCACAAAAATTCATTCTAGTTTCATATCCTATATTCAGTTGTACATTTTTGCTATATTTTGTACTCTAATTTTGTACTATTATCTTGCCTGTAAAAGGAGTTTCCGTACCACAAGAAATGTATGCCTATTTCTTCTCCTGAGAAATACAGGGTCTTTCACTACATGACTTTATTGGCTTTTCAAAATCTCTCTCCATCAAAATGAGTTCCAGTGAGAAGTTTTCTGTCTACCAGGGTTATTGTGCCATTGTAAAAGATGTGCCATTGCTACCTGTAACTGCTGCAGAGAACTGGTCATGGATGTTTATGACACATTTCTAATTTCCAAAGATGGAAATTACTAAGAACAAGACATTATCTAAAATCACAGTTCATAATTCAGCTGGTACTAATTTGTTATTGCTTTTTGAAAGCTTATACCAGCCAATCATTAGGATTTGGACATGCTATGGCACCAAATTAACTGAAGCTTGATTCTGGGGTGGTATCAGACATAAAGTCTGTGTTGCCTTAACTTAGCTGAAAGTATTTCTAGGGGCACTTTCTGTAACTGTTCCAAGCAGGCATTAGGGAGATGGGAATATATAGGAGAAAGCTATGGTTACCTGTATTTCCAAAGAAGATATATAAAATGTACATATATACCTCGTGATTAGTTGTTTTGTTCAAGAAATCATAGCCAGAACCCAAATGACATTGTGTTTTGTGCATGCATAAGGCTGTTTGTCTCCACCTCCTGCTATAGTCCGTCATGTCTCTGAAAAGCCTTCCTGAATCCTTAGGGAAATCACACACATATACATAAGTATTATCAGCTCCCACAGAAGGATTACTAGATCCTGGTCAGTACTTATAAATTGAGTATGTGGGTACAGTACTGTGTATGGAAAGACAGTAAGAATATATTAAGGCATATGTATAGATAACCACCTTGGAATAACTGCCTCTTCATCAATGTGAGCTTTCTTGAATATCAGAATTCTTTCCTCATGCTTCAAAATACGTGAAGAGAAAATAACTATTAAAATAAATGAAAGATCTAAAGTTTATTCAGAAAGAAATACAATCATTTTAATCCAGTATAAACGAATAATGTGTTTTATCATTTGTTAATGTAGAACTGGACAGGGGACAGATTGTATTTGTCTTCAGTGTGGAAGGGAGTGTCACTCTCCAATTGGCCTTCTCAGCCACACTAGACGCTGTTCCAAGTCCTCCGTACAGAGCACGTTACCATAGTCTCTCAAGACTGAAGGATGCCTAATCTAAATATAGAGTAAGACCAATCCCTTATGACAAGATGGGAAAAACAATGCACTGGTTCATGTATTGCACTGATATGTTTTAGACTGAACATTTGATTCATCAGTTCTACATCACAGCAAGCCTTAACACTATTAAAGATTTACCAATATGAATATATATTTATACCCATGAATGATTGCAATAAAATCTTCCTTTTAATTTTGTATTATATATGTAACCAAGTATTGCATTAAATTTGTTTTAAAAATTGAAAGAATTAGGTAATAAAGTAGATCTGTTCCTTAATATTTCTGGATACCCTTTTCAGAGGTGAATAATTACAAGATGCTATACACTATAATATACTGTAGTATTTTGGTCATGCCAGTTGAGTTGTAGAGTTCGGTTTAGTTTAGTATGAGCACTGCAGAGCTGGCTTCTTTACCGTGAAGAGGACGGTCCACCTGCAGATGCCCTTGCTTAATGGCTGACTTATCTATCATCATGGCTGCCCCACTGCTAGTGTGGTAAAATCAGGGCAATTTGGACATCCTACACCTCATGCTCTCAACCTGTCCCCCAAGAGCACTGGAACCAGTGCTGGATGTACACACATGCTAAATGAGAGCTAGTTTAAGATCTCAGATTATTTCTGTCATGTGCCATCAAGTTGCTTCTCATTTACAGGGATCCTAATTAGGATTTTGAGGTAATTGAGATATTTAAGGAATGATTTACCATTTGTATATCCCAGTGAGTTTCAATGGCCAAGTGGTGATTTGAACCCAGGGATCCTGAGCCCTTGTTTGACATTTCATCCAATAACTCTTGGGCTTCTCTCAGATTATTAGAGGCCTCGAAATACAAATAACCAAAAAAACCCCAAAACCCTAATATCTGAGTTGTATTACTGTATTATACTCCCTCCCAATAGTGACAATAGGATGGAAGGATAGGGAAAAAATTACTAGCACTATCCTCTGCCCTGACAAGCATTATAAGTTTAAGGAGGTGTAGCACTACCAGCTCAAACCTTTCTCTCTTGTATTCGTGAAGGCTTTCACGGCCAGGATCTAATGGTTGTTGTGGGTTTTTCAGGCTCTTTGGCTGTGTTCTGAAGGTTGTTTTTCCTAACGTTTCGCCAGTCTCTGTGGCCGGCATCTTCAGAGGACAGCACTCTATGCTCTGGTGTAGTTGGCTTGGGAGTGCTGTCCTCTGAAGATGCCGGCCACAGAGACTGGCGAACCGTTAGGAAAAACAACCTTCAGACCACGGCCAAAGAGCCCGAAAAACCCACAACAACCAGTACAGTATTCTGTTAAATAATTCAAATTATGGCAAAACAAAAGTAGAGATAGCTGTGTTGCCACAATATATATATATATATATAATACATATAAGTATACTACTGTTGTTGTGTCACTTCTGAATTATGGCAACCCTTTGATTTAATTACCTTGAAAAAGTCCTTTTGTTAATTGTCCTGTTCAGCTCTTGCAAACTAAAGGGTGTGGCTCTATCTCATATTTTGTATTTTCTTACTGCCTTCAACTCAACCCAGCATTTTTGTCTTCTTCACTGAGTCTTGTTTTATTATAATATGCTTTGGTGTGAGCGCAGCTACATTGACCAATAGTGCAGTTAATGCTGTGGGGATTGGGATGATCTGATTTGTATTTTGTTTGTTTGTTATGTTGACTACCTAATGTACTGGTAAATACAAATCAGTCTAGACCTCCCCCCCCAAAAAAATACCGTTCTTCTCCACCACTGGGACTTCTACTTTTCTATCCCAGTTGAATGCATTCACATCAGTTTAAGTACTGTGACTGCTTGAGCCAATACAAGGCTGAATGAGCAACCAGAAGCTGCCTACCAGCTCAAACTGGTAGCTTCCTAGTTCAAGGTCTAGAGAGAGGAAGGAAGGGGGGGGTTTCAGTTCCCCTGAACCAAACACACCTCTCCATACCACTTTTTAAAAAGGGCTTAGAGCAAGTGCTAGTGCACTAGGGCAACTGGAGACCAAAAGGAAGAACAGAGTAAAGAATCAGCAGAGAGTGAGGAGGACATTACAGTACTAGTAGGCAGCTTAAAGTAGTTGTGATGTAGCCATGCCTCCTGCAGATCTGGTTGGCAACTGCAGGGCTACTTTAACAAGCTGTGAACAAGGCAAATTGTCAATTTTCTCTCCCACCTGACTCTGTGGTTGGCTGAAGCAAACTTACCTGAGTGAAGCTGACCTCTCAGATGTTACTTCACAGCAGATCTATTGCATTATTCCTGCTTTGTTTAGTCGTTAAGTCGTATCTGACTCTTCATGACCCCATGGACCAGTGCACGCCAGGCCCTCCTGTCTTCCACTGCCTCCTGGAGTTTGGTCAAATTCATGCTGGTAGCATCGGTGACACTGTCCAACCATCTTGTCCTGCTTTGTAGTCACACTCTAAGATAGCCTCTGGTTGGCCATTTTAGCTTCTAGGGGAAGTTCAGGCTTGCTATTAGAACTCCTTTAGATTCTCCAACACCACCTTTCAAACACCTTGTGTTTTTTTCTGTCAGTTTTCTTCATTGTGTAGCTTTCACATTTGTATCTAATAATTGGGAGTGGACGATCTTGGACCCCAGTTGCAAGTCCTTAACATCACCAAAGAAGTAGCTGTGTTAGCCTATCTCAGCATATTGGTAAAAGGGGAGGGGGGGAAGAGAAAGGCAAACTACTGCAACACTAAAGACAGAGGCTGAAATCTTGTTGCTTTGCATAGTAGGTCACAACTTGAGGAGGCCCTTTCAATCAGTGGAGATTTGGTGAGTCAATGCCTCTATGAGTTCTGTTGATTCAATGGGTTTTTTTCTAGTTGCAATTTACTATGCCAAGCAATATGTGGTGTTGGAGGAGGCTCTTGAGAGTCCCCTGGACTGCAAGGAGAACAAACCTATCCATTTTGAAGGAAATCAACCCTGAGTGCTTACTGGAAGGACAGATACTGAAGCTGAGGCTCCAATACTTTGGCCATCTCATGAGAAGAGAAGACTCCCTGGAAAAGACCCTGATGTTGGGAAAGTGTGAAGGCAAGAGGAGAAGGGGACGACCGAGGATGAGATGGTTGGACAGTGTCATCAAAGTGACCAACATGAATCTGACCCAACTCTGGGAGGCAGTGGAAAACAGGAGGGCCTGGCTTGCTCTGGTCCTTGGGGTCATGAAGAGTTGGTCACGACTAAACAACAATGCCAAGCAACAAGATTTCAGTCAGATGTATTTCTGTGTGAGTTTTCATGGATCAAAATCCATTTCTTCAGATACAAGGAGCACAAATACATGTCCTTTATATTCATCTGCAAGGTGGTGAGAGTCAGATCCATGGTATTAACACAGCTCTTTAAGACCACTTTTCTATTGAATTGCTATTAGTTACACTCAGGAATCTTTTTCAGGTCCTTCATAAATGTTAAAGTTTTCTTTTTCAGTATAGAAAGTAGACTTAACAGTGACAACTAATAAAATAAATGGGCGTTTTCACCGCTTACAGACAGGCTAATCACGTTAGGCACCTTTATTTCATATTACAGGAGAAAAAAATGGATTTAAGTGTAGCCTATGATTGGGAAATATCACGCTCTCCCCAACAAAAGTAAGACATTGTGGCACAAGACAGCCCTGCGGTTATAAACAGACCAGTATTCTTGTGAGTACTTCAGACCGTCCAGTAATGTACTGACCCGATTTATTGCTAATATTGCAGGGTACGTGGAAATGGGTGAAGTTGAGATATATTTATGACAAACTTGAAGCTTAGGTCCGAGTTAGGATTGTCATTTAGGAACAATCAATACCTTTTCCTACACCCTCCGGGGGAGGTGTCCGAGCTTTAAAATGCTGCACTTATAAATAACCAAGACACGAGCAACTCTTCCCCCCGCCCGTTTTTTCACCAAGCGACCAATCCCCAAAGCAGAATCGTACAGAAAGTCAGCCTGGCCTTACATTGTTCCCTTAATAACCTCATAGAAGGAGTTTATTTGAATAAAGACATTTTCAGTCCTCCAGCGACTCTCAACCGGACCAAACGAGAGAGAGCGGGGCCTCCGCGGTAACCCCTCCTTATCCTGCGTTCTCGAGTCTATGGTCCTCTCGAGGGCGCGGCGGCGTTGGAACGCCGGAAGTGACGTCAGCCTAGCCGCCGAACGGAAACGGGTGGAAAAAACTCTCGGAAGCGAGGTCGGGGGAGGTGACGTGGGGGTTGCTGAGGGGAGGTGGAGCGGGATTGCGAGCGGCCGGGTGTGAAGCGACGACGACTACCAACACCGCCAGCGGCGGGAAGAAGCCACCGCCACTATGGCCGTGTCGGAGAGTCAGCTGAAGAAAATGCTGAGCAAGGTAAGGCGAGCCCGGTGAGCGCCTCCCGGCGGACTTTTGTTCCGAGGCAGCCTTGGTTCTCCACACAACATTCCTTCCCTCGACGGCCGACCGGGATCGAGGGCTTGGGCCTTCCGCCTAAGCTTCCCTTGCGTAGTACCGGGGAGGCGGCTGAACCTCCTGACTTCCCTGGCTTCGATGTGCCTTTTCGTTTCTTCTGCTGGGCCAGGTCTTTGCCGCCTCCTGTGTCGGAAACGGAAGAAATGAGGGGGAATGTCTTACTTTTCTAATGGCGAGTGAAAAAAAACAAACAAAAAACACTGTAGCCATGAATGGCTCAGGGGCCACTCAAAAAAAGAAGGTCGGCTCAGTTGGACATCCGTCTGACCATTTCCCAGCCACAACGTTAGTGATTTCTTAAGGTTTCTATTATTGTTATCTATCCATTGCTTTCCTTTTTTATTGTTTCCAGATTTAGGTCATCCTTTTTTACCCTTGTAATTTTCCGCCCCACACACATACTTCCTGTTAGGGACAAATCAAAACATTTACAGTGACTTCAGATTAATCAGCAGTTAGGTGCAACAGAACCTTGGCCTCAAAAGCAATCCAAGGATTTGAAGTTCTATGTAAGAATCAGTAAACAGATCTAGTGTTCCAAACATTTAAAGATGTGTATGTTATTAATGACTAGGGTTATTGAATATACTAAAAAATTTAACACTGAACACTTAATTTGGAAGTTACAAACATGACACTAATAAATGTTAAAGCAAATGTTCATTATCTGTTTGCAGGGAAAATGATGATATCCAGCAGCATATTGTTATACATATTATTTGTAGAGATGGGTACATACCGAACTGCAAACCAGTAAAAAATGTTTAACTGGGCTAGCTCGCAGTTCAGTTCATGTCCTGGTTCGGGGATCCCATTTTACCAAAGCAGAACAATGCACTGAACATTTTCCTCCTCAGAGCTTTGCTTTGTTTCAGAAAAATGGGATGCCTGCCTGCACCCTTCCCGCTGCCCCCATTGCCTCCCTTCTCCTGCCACCATCTCCTCTTACTCCTCCACTGCCATCCTCAGAGGTAGCAGGCCTGGCTTGCTACTTTCTATACTGCCTTTGCTGATTAATTTGAAGTCACCTATCAGCAACGGCTTAGCAAGTGGATGGGGGAAAGAGAGCTGAGCGATCATGCAGCCCCGGGATTGCTTTGATTCCTTTCCCCCTACTTTTGCTAAGCCCCAGTTGCATGATTGCTTTAATCTCTTTCCCCCTCTACAATAAATTTTGTGACTGTACAACAAACTTGGTGATTTTTCTGTGTATAAGACCCCCCTTTTCTAACCCAAAATTAAGAAATCTAAGCAGGTCTTAGCAAGTGGAAGAGGAAAGGGATGAAAGCAATACCACAGTTGCATGAGGGGGAAAGAAATCAAATTTATTTATTTTATTTATTTTTCCGGCTTTTACCCCGCCCATCTAGATTCAGTGGATCTACTCTGGGCGGCTCACAGTTCGAGTATATAACAAAAATTAAAACAGCAATATCAATAACACAGAGATAGGCAAAGTCCAAGATGGTAAGACATAAAAACTAAGAAATAGAAGGCTGGGACGGCCTGCCTGAAGAATGAAGTCTTCAGCTTGTTCTTAAAAACTGCCAACGAGGGTGCCAGGCGAATCTCCAGGGGCGAGGGGCCACTGCCTAGAAGGCCCGGTTTCTAGTTCTCTCCTTCTGGGCCTCTCTCGGGGGTCAATACCCTCAGCCGCCCAGCCTAGCTAGATCAAGTAACAGTAGAGGTAGGTGGGAGCAGGCACTCTGCCAGGTATCGAAGTCCTAAACCGTTTAGGCCTTTATATGTAAGCCTTAATACCTTGAGGAAAAGGCAGCCCATCTAGGAGAAGGAAAATTTTGATTTCAAACCTCCACTGCCTTTTGGCTATATCCACTGAGGGAAAAGGCTTCAGGAGTGAACCTCGAGGCAAAATCTAGAGCAGTAGTCCCGGAGGCAGCTTGTGACTGTGCAGAGTCACGCTCTTGTCAACTCCTGCAACGTCGCTGGAACCACTTGTATTGCCTCTTGCCTTTCTATTGGACTACTTCAGTGACGTGAAGAGGGGGGATTTTCTGCTTGGGTAACAGTCCTCCATATTATTTTACGTAGGCTTTGTGCTCTGGAGAGGACACTGCAGCTTCGCACACAACATCGAAACAACACGGGAAATAGCAGTTATCAGTTATGAGTCTTTGCTTGATTGGCGTAGAGCATGATGCCAGGGGCTGCTTCCGATAGTGGGAGAGGTCATTGCACCTCATTAGGTGGCTACCGCCTGCCTTAAGCTGGGCAGCCCCCAGCCTTGCCATGGCCTGTTAACCTCATGAGGTGTGTGGGGTTTAGGGTGAAAGCCAACAAGGAGATTGATAACCCTGCACCATGCAACAATCGTATGAAAACGTCTGCCCTAAAGTTGGACACCTGGAATGTTCGGACAATGACCCCTGGCTTTTCTGACAATCTTCAGGAAATAGAAGATGTGTGCAAGACAGCTGTTGTCGACATGGACTGCAGTAGGCTGCAGATGGACATTGTTGCCCCGCAAGAGACAAGATTGCCAGACTCGGGATCTGTCAAAAATAAATAAATATTCTTATTCTTCTGGCAGGGAAAACCATTGAATGAGACCAGGGAATATGGTGTTGGCTTTGCGGTTAGAAATACTCTGCTGAGATCCATTGTTCCACCTACTGCGGGGAGTGGAACACTCCTGTCTCTGCAGCTCCATTCATCAGCAGGACTGGTCACCCTCATTAGTGCATATGCAGAAGCCAAAGACAAATTCTATGATGATCTGGCAGGTACTGTCAAAAAAGAAAATCCCCGAGAGAGTCACTGTTTATTCTTGGATTCTTTAATGCTAGAGTTGGTGCTGATCACAGTTCTTGGCCCACTTGTCTAGGCTGCTTTGGCATTGGGAATATGAATGGAAATGGCTAATGCTTGCTGGAGTTTTGCTGTTATTATGGTCTTTGTGTCAGCAACACGTTCTTTAATATGAAGCTTCAACACAGACTCTCTTGGAGACATCCAAGATTGAAGCATTGGCATCGGCTTGATTTGATCCTCACTAGATGCTCTAGCCTTCCTTGTATTATGATCACAGGCAGTTTTCAGGGATGCTGATTGTGATACTGATGACTCCCTGGTGTGTAGCAAAGTAAAACTGAATAAAGAGATTGTTTCACACAAAGAAGGATGGAAGACCACTTATTGACATCAGTAAGACTCGCAATCAGAGAAAAGTGGTAGAATTTGCTCAAGTGCTTGAGGAAATAATTCTAGGCCCAGCTGGTGCAAATGCACCTGAACGATGGGAACCTTTCAAGTATGCTGTTTATAACACTGCCTTGTCTACATTTGGCAAGAAGACCAAAAAGACAGCAGACTGGTTTGAAGCCCATTCAGAGGAGATGATGCCAGCCATTGAGGAAAAGAGGAGAGCTCTAGCAGCATATCCTAGTGAGTACAACTTGCAGTTTCTTCGAGTTGCTCGTAGCAAAGTCCAACAGACTGCCAGGAGATGTTCTAACCATTATTGGCTTCAGCTCTGCTCTCAGATACAGATAGCAGCGGACACAGGTAACATCAAGGGAATGTATGATGGTATCAAGCAGGCTTTAGATTCAATACAGAAGGAATTTCCTCCTTTGAAGACTGCTACAGATGTGATCATCCAGGACTGAGCACAGCAGATGGAACACTGGGTGCAGCAATACTCTGAGCTATAGTCTAGAGAGAATGTAGTAACCGAAGAGGCATTAAATAACATCGAGTGCCTGCCTGTCTTGGAACAGTTGGACAGCAAACCAACTTTAGCAGAAATAAAAGCGACTTTGGATTCCCTCGCTTCTGGCAAGGCACATTGGAAGGGTAACATCCCTGTTGAAGTGCTGTAAAGAGACCATCACCACTGAGCTGTATGAAATCTTTTGTCTTTGCTAGAGGGAAGGTGGACTACCACAGGACATGAAGGATGCAAACATTGTCACATTGCACAAGAACAAAGGTGATGGGGTGACTGCAGTAACTACCATGGCATCTCTCTTCTCAGCATTGTAGGGAAGCTGCTTGCCCGTGTTGTGCTAAGGAGGCTCCAGGTGTTTGCATACAGAGTCTATTCAGAATCACAGTGTGGATTTCGAGCTAATAGATCTACCACTGACATGGTATTCTCCCTCAGACGGTTGCAGGAGAAATGTAGGGAACTACAACAGCCACTCTTTGTGGCCTTTATAGATCTTACAAAGGCCTTTGATTTGGTTAGCAGGGACAGTGTTTTTTATTTATTTATTTATTTATTTATTTATTTATTTATTTATTTATTTATTTATTTATTTATTTGATTTTTACCCCGCCCCTCTAGACAACGTCTACTCGGGGCGGCTTACATCAGTTAAAACAAGTTAAAAAACATATAAAATGCATTTATACTAATTAATTCTAAACAAAAGGTTTCCAAGATGGTGGTATACCAAAAAAAAAAAAAAGATAAAAAAGAGAAAAGGAAAATAACTTAATTGACTGGGGGGTAGGCCTGTTTAAACAACCACAAAAAGTTTTTAAAATACTTCCCAGGATTGGATGTCCACCTCGACTCCTTAACATCATCAGGTCCTTTCCTGAAGAAATGAAGGGCACTCTAGTTTTTGATGGTTCAAAATCAGATCCCTTTGACATCTGAAGCAGAGTGAAACAGGGCTGTGTCCTCACGCTGACTTTGTTTGGGATCTTTTTTGCTGTCATGCTGAAGCAAGCTTTTTGAAGTGCAACAGAAGGTGTTGATCTCCGGACTAGATTGGATAGATAGCTCTTTAATCTCTCTAGATTGAGAGTGAAGACCAAAGTCCAGCTGAAATAAATGAGGGAGCTCGTCTTTGCCAATTATGCAGCTGTTGTTGCCCATTTTGGTGAAGAGCTGCAAAAACTCATGAATCATTTCAGTAAGGGCTGCCAAGTTTTTGGATAAACAATCAGCCTGAAGAAAACATAAATTATGGGCCAGGGTGTAGACTCGCCTCCCTGTATTGCCATCTCTACACAAGAATTGGAGGTGGTTCATGATTTCATGTACCTTGGCTCAACGATCTGTGACGCCCTCTCTCTAGATGTTGAGGTGGATAAACGCATTGGCAAAGGAGATACCATGTTCTCTAGAGTCACAGAGAGAGTATGGCTTAATAAGAAGCTGACGCATATGCCAAGATCCAGGTCTATAGAGCCTGTGTCCTGAGTACACTCGTGTACTGCAGTGATTCCTGGACCCTTTGTGCATGGGAGGAGAGGAAGCTAAACATGTTCCATATGTGTTGTGTCCGATGCATTTTTGGTATCACCTGGCAGGACCAAGTTCCAAATAGAGTAGTCCTAGAGCGAGCTGGAATTTTTAGTATGTATACATTACTGAAACAGCTACGTCTACATTGGCTTGGGCACGCTGTGAGAATGGCTGATGGTTGAATTCCAAAGGATCTCCTGTATGGAGAATTAGTGCAGGGAAATCGCCCCAGAGGGAGACCACAGCTGCGATACAAGGATATCTGCAAGCGAGATCTGAAGGCCTTAGGAATGGACCTCAACTGATGGGAAACCTTGACATCTGAGCGCTCAACCTGGAGGCAAGTGGTGCAGCATGGCCTCTCCCAATTTAAAAAGGCACTTGTTCAGCAGACCAAGGCAAAGGTGGAGTCCCAAAAACAGCAAAACCAGGGAGCTGGACAGGGGACAGGTTATATTTGTCTTCAATGTGGAAGGGATTGTCACTCTCCAGTTGGCCTTCTCAGCCACACTAGACGCTGTTCCAAGACCTCTATTCAGAGCACGTTACCATAGTCTCTTGAGACTGAAGGATGGCTACTACAAAATACCTTGAAGTCAATGCGGAAACGAATGGACAACCACTGTAAGGCCACCAGAGTGGGAGAAATGTGATGACATTTTTTACCCCAGTTAATAATCTGGCAGCTGTGTTCTGGACCTTTGGAGTTTCCACATCAGTCTCAAGGGCAGCCCCACATAGAGCGCATTACAGTAGATTACGAGTGCATGGACCGGAGTGGTGAGTGCCCCAACATCAAGATAGGAATGCAGTTGGGCAAACCGCCAAAGTTGTAAATGGCCAATGCGGACCATGGACACTGCCTGGGACTCCATTGTAAGTGCTGGATCAGGATGGACCCCCAAACTGCGGACCACACTCTGTGTGATGAGAGTGGTCCCCAAAAGAGAGGGAGCTTCCCAAACCACTGATAGGAGAGGCGCCCACCCTCAAAATCTCCTCCTTGTCCAGGTTCAGTCTCAGTCCATTCTTCTGCATCCGGTGCTGTTGGAAAAAAAGATGTAGAGCTGCGTATCATCAGCATACTGATGAAACAAAGCACCACACCCCCGGATGACCCCACTCAGCAGCCTCATATAGATATTAAACTACATTGGAGAGATGATCGAGCCCTATGACACCCTGTAATTGAGGAGCCACAAAGCCGATATACTCTCTTCAAGCTGAACTCTCTGGGAACGGTCCTCCAAAAAGGACCGGAGCCGGGCCACCGATCCCCAACTCTGAGAGCCATTTGATACTGTGGTTGACAGTATCAAAGGTGGCTGAGATATCAAGGAAAACCAACAAGGACATTTTACCTCTATTGGCCTCCCACAATAGATTAATCAAGCAGGGTGACCAGTGCCATTTCCATACCATGATGCGGCTTGAAGGCCGGCTGGAATGGATCCACAGCATTGGTTTCATCCAAGAGAGCCTGAAGCTGATCAGTCACCACCCTCTCTACAACCTTGCTAAGAAAGGAAACATTGGTGATGGGCCTATAATTGTCAACCACCAAGCTCAGTTTCTTCCTGATGGGCCTAATGAGTGTCTGCTTGAGGGCAAGGAGAGACCCTGCCCTCCTGGAGAGATCCATTAAATATTGCAGTGGCCCATTCAGTTGTCACAGCCCTGGCTGCTTTGATTATCAAAGCGATTGTGCAGCCACGGGATTGCTTTGATCCCTTTTCCCCTCCACTTGCTAAAACCTGCTTAGATTTCTTAATTTTGGGTTAGAAAAGGGGGCCTTATACATTTGGCGTCTTATGCACAGAAAAATATGGTGATCACAAAGTTTTTTGTACAGTTTATATTCATAATTGTTCATTGCTTTATTGTGATTTAGGGTTATACTGCTTTGGGAAGTGTACTCTTAAGATGATATTATTGTGTTAATAAAATTTGCTGTTCTCTGCATGAAACATGTGGAATGTTAAATGTGCTAGTTTAATTTCCCGTGTGAATGCTAAATGTGAAACTGCTCTATTTTTAATAGTTTATAATTGAATCTGATTGGTCAAATTTTTGCAGTGCCTTGCTGTAATCCAACAAAACAGTTCTGTGTAGAGAAATGAGGTTTTCCTTTTGGTGGGAAAGGAAGCGGAAAGTATTAGTTATAAAACATCATCTGCCAAAACTTGCAGTGGAAACTGCAAAGGTAGTGTTTTAGAGACCAAATGTTGCCAATAGGGCTTGCTTTTTGAGATCTTTTAAGCCTTACTTATATATCTCCCCCCCATTTTCCCCCCTTTTCTTTTCCCAATAGTACAAATATAGAGACTTGACAGTTCAGGAAACTATCAGCGTTATTGCCCAGTATAAAGATCTTAAACCTGTAATGGATGGCTATGGTGAGTTGTGATCTTCTGACCAAAGGTTATTTAACATTTTTAATCTAATTCTCTATAAAATAATTTGACGTTCAGTTCGTTCATGTCGGTTTCCTATTAATAATTCATCCTTTCCTGTACAATGAAAGTTGTTTCACTGAGAAGAAGAAATAGGATATCTTGTAGATTAATTACAGTGATGCCCTGCTTGACGACGATAATGCGTTCCAGCAAAATCGCTGTTAAGCGAAATCGTTGTCAGGCAAAAAAAATCCCCATTGAAATGCATTGAAAACTGGTCAATGCGTTCCAATGAGGGAAATACCTCATCGTCCAGTGAAGATTGCCCATAGAGAACCGCCGATCAGCTATTAAAAATTGCTGTAATGCGAAGCTTCTGTCTGGAAAGCAGCCATTTTGAGAAGGGAGGGAAGCCATTTTTTGGAACCGGAAAGCAGCCATTTTGAGAAGGGAGGGAAGCCATTTTGCGGAGCCGGAAAGCAGCCATTTTGAGAAGGGAGGGAAGCCATTTTGTGGAACCGGAAAGTAACCATTTTGAGAAGGGAGGGAAACCATTTTGCAGAGCCGGAAAAAACAGGCTCCTTATCAACGTAAAGCTGATTTCCCCCATTGGAACCATCATTTTGTGATCGCAATAGCGATCGCAAAAATGTCAGTGTAAAGCGATTTTGTCGTCAAGTGGGATAACAATATAGTGAGGCACCACTGTACTTGGAATTGAGATATTCTCATTTAAAACAGGAATTGGAAAACTATTTTCCATTAGAAGGAGTACCTAAGTAATGGGAAGAACATGTTTTTAAAGATTATTGCTTTAATTTGAGGTTCTTCTTCGTGGCCTCTGTGAATCACACTATGGATAATGTGCAGAGCCTTATCGGAATATTCTAGAGCTTCTGCAGTAGCAAAAATATACATTAGTACAGAGCCCTTCCCCTGGTATATATACCTTGGCGCCAAGGCTCTCCTTTCAGTTAGTTTCTTTCAACTGCCATGCTGAGGGCCTTGATTGTTGCTTCTGTGAGAATCTGTAAATGAAAGAAAGTTATTCAACTTTATTTAAAATCTCTCTCTAAAATTATTATTCTTGTCTTTATTATTTACAAAACAAGATATGCTCTGGCGTTATGGCTGAAGCACCCCCCCCCAAACCTCTCCTTTCTTTTCTTTCAAGACTGGCTCTCCGTTCATGGCCTCTTCAGGCCCGTTTAAACGCTGCACAGCCTGCGATAACAAGATCTCACTCTCTGATGGCCACACTAAATGCCTTTTTTGCCCATCAAACTTCTTCATGCCCCCTCTGCAAAAACTTTAAACGTGGAGTTTTCTGCAATTGCCTCTCTAGGCTCAAGCTTTGGTTTTAGGAGAAATCTCTCCAACCTGCTAATCCCATGGCCCAACCTTCCTGCAAATCCATGTCCCACGCTAAAGCCATGGATAAAGCAGTTTCCGAAGCGACAAGCAGCATCCGTCGGCTATTCCCTCTCATTCCAATCATCAAGAACCTACTGTGCCCTCCATATCAATCATCACACAAGTGCACAAAGCCAATCAAAGTCAAAACCTTTGACATCGAAAACAGCCTCTAAGAGAAAACTGTCCATCGATGCTTCCTTAGCACCAGAACTGTCACCTCTGAAGAAGAGTAAGTCTTTGAAATCGAAGCCTTCCAAAACCGTTTCCCTGACTCCACAACCACCGGACTCCAGAGACTTCATCTGTGTCGGTTCTCTTTCAGATGAGGAGGCACTTTCAGCTCATCAACCATCACCATCGCAGTCTCCCAATTGGGAACAGCATATTGATCGACTCACGGTTTCTCCCGATAGCCTGCAACAATCCTTGGGCTCTCCCAATGAGTCTTCACAAATTGCCTCACCAAACATCCATGGGGCTGAAACGCAACCAGAAACTGTGCCTTGCTCTGCCCCAGTAGGCCTACCACCACGGCATCTGGCACATCAACAAATGCACCAAGCCAGTAAGAGCATCCGTTTGCCTTCTCACACGGAAAGTGATCATGCTCAGCACCATCATCGGGATGCCGTTTGCCCCGATCGGTGCCCAACAGAGAGGCCTGCCAAACTATTTTTATTTATTTATTTATTTATTTATTCATTCATTCATTCATTCATTTTTTCCCCCAAATTACATTTTATTATTTTTATAACATACATACCTACAACAAACAACAACAGGAGTACCTACAAAGCAATAACATGTAAAACTAAAAAGACATACACAAGTGACAAAACTAACATATAAGCGGGGAGGTGTTTCTCATACCAGCTTATCTATTATATAAATTCTGACTACAGAGATAATATATCCATGTGCATCTGCACATGTTGTATTCCACATTGCTATTACATATATATAATTATCTAACATCTTAAATTTATAGTAATTTTTTGAATTCTCTCATCTGCATTTCCATCCATCTGTCTCTTATCATTTGCATTTCTCATGTATCACATTCTCATGTTCTCTTTAAATTTTCTTATCCAGCATAAAATCCACCCAGGCCTATTCATTCCTTGATAATCTCTATTCTTATATACAGTAAACTATGTATCTAATATTTTCAGCATAGTCATTCTTATAGTTCTTGTATGCTTGTATGCATGTACATGCCTTAAGACCAACATCCAACATTATTATTCATCATCATTTCTAAGATCTATAAACCACATACACTTATCTAATCTTAAATTTCATATTTGGCCAAATTTGCTTATAGTATATTGATCATCTTGCTTTATCTATTAATTATATCTATCTTAAAACATTTGACTTCTATTATTTATTCAGCAAGTACCTTCACTCTTTCTAGTTTCTATTTGTCAGCTCCAGTGTCATCCAGCCGGAATTGGCCTCATAATCACATATATTTAATATTTCCCTATACATGCCACCACCAAACAAAATATTTCCCAGTTTTAAAATGCCATCTGTAAAAAATTTTTAAAGCAATTTCTATGCGGTTGATTGATTTGATCCCAATATAGTCAGTGTTTAGATTTTGGAGCGAGATAGCATGTGACCTCTGATTGTAAATACTTGCCCTGAGCTTTGCCCATCTCTCCCTTATATTTTTTCTTTTCAACACAGTCTTAAGATAAATTCTCCCTTTCCTGCCCCCTCCCCGTTTGTCTTTTTTGGTCATCCCTTGAGAAAAATGAGTCTTTTTCTTCTTTCTCTCTGACTCTGAGTTGTCTTCGCATCGTGCCAGTTGCTGTTTCTCCACAATTAAATACTGTTCATTAATTATCTGGAATTCCCCCTTGCTTTCGATTTTTTCGTGCATAGTCGAGACGATTCCTTTCAGGTCCAGTCTGCACTCCTCAATTTGTTTTCCCAAATGTCCAATTATATAGTTTTGAAATTCTTGTAAAAGTACCTTGATATCATGCATTGCCAGTTGCGACGATAGCTCACCCCCACCTTCCATGGTCGTACCAGTCAACAGATTAATTACTCAGAATCTCCACATGATTTATTGGCAAGTCCGCTCTTAAGGTCTTGTAAGGGGGGACTTCATAAACATTGTAGCCAGAAACAGAGTCATTGCAAAGTCATTTAAAGTTCTTAAGTCCTGACTTTACAGATTTATGGAAGGCCAGTTCTCTAGGAGGGAGGGTTGAGAGGAAAGGGGATAAGTTGGTTTCGTTTTCGTGCTGTGGCGTAGTAAAAAATAAACTCCAGTATTAAGGCATTAACTATGTTATGCCGCTCTGAGGTCTCCTTTTCAAACGGCTTTCACATAGCAGATTTGATCTTTACTTGCTGTAGCTTATCAGCAGATTAGATTAATTTCTATTCTGTAGTCAGGTAGTAATTTCCTCCCCTTTGCTGAGCAGCTAACTCACCAATCATGGCGACTTCACGAGACGAACTGCGTGCAGGAAGGGACCTCTTCCAAAAATCAGACTGCCATCTGAAATTCGGTGGTTCCGAAGCTCCCACTTGCTGACAAGTCCACGCTCCTGTGGAACTTGCCCCCTCCTTCTCGGGGGGGGGTCGTCTGTCTCGGAGTAAACCCAGGAGAATCCAGAGCACTAGGATTCCCCTGTTCTCGCTGCTCATGGCTCCTCCCTTCCTCCGAGGCCTGCCAAACTATTGACCAGTCGCTCTTCCTGGCCCAGTGGTGATTCCACAGCATGTTGTCTCTGCTGGGAAGCCTTCGGTGTTGAAGCGATCTTATTACCATGATTCCCCAGGACTACTCGGCACCTCTTATCTGCTGGCACCTAAGAGAACCAAGCAAGCCAATCAGTATTCCTCAGCTCTGGACATGTTTGCAGCACCAGCAAGTTACTATTTCCCTGTCCATCAGGAGAACCGTGAGCACTCATCCCGCTCAGCATCACCAGCATCTGTCTATTCCACCATAATACAATGTGGTCCATTGACACCTTTACCACCTTGACAGCTGTCTCGACACCGACAGCAACCTTCGTTTTGACACCATCTCGATACTGACCCTTTTGATATTGATGATCCTTGATATCAAATGTTGTTCAATATCGGCACCAGTTGAAGACCCTTCAATGTCAATACCAATTGACAATCCTCGATGTTGACCACTGCCCACTGACGCCCCCTCAACATTGACAGCTCGACATCAACATCAATATTTTGAGGATCGTCTGCTCGACATCGATATCAATTGACATCGAATTCCAGCTTCCTACACCGTCAGACCTTCATCGCAAACTCTACAGGAAGAAATAAAGTCATTACTACTCAAAGGTGCCATAGAACCAGTACCATTACAGCACGCAGTCATAGGTTTTTTTCTCTCACTATTTCACCTTCCCCCCCAAAAGATGGAGGCCTTTGCCCCATCCTCGACCTCAGGGAGCTAAATCAATACATTACTACCACCAAGTTCTGCATGGTCACCCTCGAATCCGCCCTCCCCTACTCCACAGAAAAGACTGGATCACTGTCATAGATCTAAGAGACACATATTTTCACATCTCCACTCATCCGTCTCACAGTCCCTACCTATGCTTCTGACTCAGAACTCAGGCCTACCAATTCGAAATAATTCCATTCAGACTCGCAACAGCTCCCCAAGTATTCACCAAATGCATGGCCCCTGTGGCAGCGTACCTTAGACTTCACAAAATTCAGATCTTCTCTTACATCGATGACTGGCTGCTTGTAGCACACTCCCATCACAAATCACAACGAGACATTCGCTTCACTTTGTCTCTTCTCCAGGATCTCGGCCTTGCAGTAAATCTGCAAAAATCCAAGTTAAAACCCACAAGGCTGAAAGGCTGGTTCATTATATAGGAGCAGTTATAGACTCCAGACATGCTTGGGAGTTTCTTCCAACGGACAAACTAATCTCCTTACTACGTGCCTTCACTCCTCACGTGCTCGTATCTGCGTTAACAGTCCAACGTGTTTTAGGCACTATGATGCCCATGACTGCTGTGGTTCAGCATGTTCGCCTAAAAATTAGATCACTCCAAGCATGGTTCCTAGCCTTCTTCAACCCAGTGGTCCAATAGCCACAGACAACACCACCTCAATTTATTATAATCTCAAACAAGGGGGCACTCATTCCCCAAGCCTTTTATACCTCAATGTCAACCTGTGGGAATGGTGCCTCTCTCATCACATGTCTCATGGCAATACATCTAGCCAGTCAAGACAACAATCTTGTAGATTTGCTCAGTCACAAAGAATCTCAAGTCCACGAATGGGAGCTAGATCAATCAGTTTTTCTCTTCCTCTGCAAACGATGGGACATACCCACCATCAACCTCTTTGCCTCCCGGATAAACCCGGAAATGAAAACGTTACTGCTCCAGCGTAGAAGTAGACAGGACGCATTCATCAGCCGTTGGCCAAATCTCTCACCTTTTTCTACCATTCCTGCTCCTCCACAAGGTTGTAGTCCATCTTCAACAGGACAGACCCAATGCTATCCTGATACCTCACAGAGAGTATCTAAGTGGATTGTGTCTACCATCCAGCTTGCTTATCAGCTTGCTCGAGTTCCAGCGCCACAGAGTATCCGCCCTCATTCTACCAGGGCATTGCTGACATCTTCAGCATTTCTTCTGGGCGTCTCCCTACCAGACATCTGTGCCTCTGCCTCATGGTCACAGCCCGTCCACATTTATCAATCACTACAGATTGGACATTCGGCAGAAGTATGATGCTGCTTTTGGGTGTGCTGTGTTATCATCTACCTTGGTGTGACACCCTCCTCTGGGTAAGGTAGTTTGTTAGTCATCCATGGTATGATTCATAGGGGCCATGAAGAAGAAGAACAGGTTACCTACCTGTAATTGTAGTTTTTCGAGTGGACCTTTGTGATTCACATGTCCCAACCCAGCCTCCCCCTGTCACATCCCCCTTTTTAATGTGGCAGTTGACCTAACTGGAGATCCTTGGTGCCATGGTACATATACTAGGGGGAGGGGTCTGTACTAATATGTATTTTTGCCGCAGAAGCTCTAGAATATTCCAACAAGACTCCGTAAATGTGCGGATTACTCATAGTGTGAATCACAAAGGTCCACTCAAAGTACTACAATTACAGGTAAGTAACCTGTCGTTTTGTCTTGAAGGTTATCATAATACAATTGTGATGTTTTCTAAAAGAAGCTCATTTTCTTAAATGACAGTACATGGCAACAACAGTTTTCATCATAGATCATTGGGTAGCACAGAGAACATCTGTTACGTATCACAGTTTGCTGAATTATTTGCTGGGCATTTCACATTGTGTGGTAGTGCTTTAAAAACGTAAGAAATGTTTCTGAGATATATCTGTATATGTGAGCGTACAAATTGTTTAATGTCTGTAAAGTGAACACTTCTTATAATGTTTCTCTCTTCAGTTTTTAATGATGGTTCATCAAGAGAATTGATGAGCCTTACTGGTACTATTCCTGTAAGTTACAGAGGTATGTATATCTTTTGACTAGTTTGCACATGTATTACTTGAAAGCATATCTGTTCATTATAATCTGTGCATCTGTATAATCCCTTCCAAATACCATGTTCTTAAGATTTGTAACGTTGGTCTAGTCTTTATTACGCTTTTGTTTGCTGTTTCAGAGATTTAGGAGTAGAACAATATTACAAATCTTAAAATCAGTTCAGAAGTGAATGAGGATTAATAAACTGAAGCTTAATATAGATGTGTTTGTTATTGTTACTGTATATTGTTATTTTGTTTCTGTGTTTCTGCTGAAAGAGATATGGAGGGCTTTTTATTTTTATTGCCTCAGGTACCAAAACAGCTTAGATGACTGTGGGTATCATGTAACTGAAGTTGGTTGGTAATGGTGCTGTGGGCTTCTGCTGTTCTGCTTGAAGCGGCAAAATACATTGGGCCAGCCCTGTCACTGTCTCCCTGTGATTAGAACATTTAAGAAGGGAAAACATATCCTGGGTGTCTCATATATACAGTAGGACCGCCTAGAGCTTTCAGGCCAGAGCTGCCCCTGGGACCGCACCAGACCATCGTGCCTACACCCAGAAGGAGCCAAAGATCATCTGCCGGCCATTAAGAGCCTCGTGGCGCAGTGGTTAAAACGCTGTACTGCAGCTAAAACTGTGCTCACGACCTGGGGTTCAAATCCCAGGTAGCCGGCTCAAGGTTGACTCAGCCTTCCATCCTTCCGAGGTCGGTAAAATGAGTACCCAGCTTGCTGGGGGGGCAATGTGTAGCCTTTATAATTAAAATTGTAAACCGCCCGGAGAGTGCTTGTAGCGCTATGGGGCGGTATATAAATCCAATAAATAAATAAATAAATAAATATCTGCAGGGTCAGGACCTGCGGTTTCACTCACATCTGCCTGAAAATATTAAATTAAAAAAAAGTCTGAAATATGCGGTTTCAATGCATATTACCAAAACCAACCACTAGAGGGAACCAGAGACTCTGCTGTGTACTGTATTGTATACAGTTTCTATATCCTCTCTTTCCAGTTTGTGTGTGTGTGCATGTGTGTGTGTGTGTGCGATTTTTGGAACCGATCCCCTGCAGATACTATGGTCTTTTTGTGCTATTAATATCCT
This sequence comes from Pogona vitticeps, assembly GCF_051106095.1. Taxonomy (NCBI): domain Eukaryota; kingdom Metazoa; phylum Chordata; class Lepidosauria; order Squamata; family Agamidae; genus Pogona; species Pogona vitticeps. The sequence goes on from NC_135783.1 coordinate 259,277,324, forward strand.
ATCCCAAGATATGGCAATGGGATGAGGTCAGAACTGAATACTTTGTGAAGCACAGCTATCTCTTTACTGTAAGGTAGTGAAAGCCGTTGGCTTGTATGGTATTAAAATATGTTAGATAAACTCATGGAGGATCAATGTGTCAGTGGTTATTGGCTGTGTTTTAAAAATATGTTCAGTGGCAGTATAGTCTTGCGTACTTAATGATGGACTATTTGTGGCCAGATGCTATATGTGAGTTTCAAGGAGCCAGTCATTGTTACAAATAGTATGCAGTCGTAGATGTTATTTGGTTTAGTGAGTCACAACAGTTACTAGGTACTTAATAGCATTACTGGAACAGGTATATCATACAGTGGGGTCTTGACTTGAGAACTTAATCCGTATTGGAAGGTGGTTCTCAAGTCAAAAAGTTTTCAGGTCAAATCTGCATTTCCCATAGGAATGCATTGAAAACCATTTGATCCGTATCTGCTCTTTTCCGTCCATAGAAACTAATGGGAAGCTGCTATTCTGCCTTCGACCACTAGAGGGGGATATTTTCTTTCTTTTTTTCTTAGGTCAAGAAAGGTTCAGGGAAGGCAGGGAAAATATAGTCCAGGCAGTACCAGGCAGTCTGAAGACTCCCAATCCACTCTCTAAACGCTGGGAGGAGTGAGGAAGCAGACAGGCACCCTTTTCACTGGCCAACAGTTAACTGAAAGTTCAAATTTTGCACTTTCCCTGCCTCCCACGTGGTTTTTTTTCAGTTCTTAACTCAAATCTACGTATGTAAGTCAAGTCAATATTTTCCTATGAGAGTTGTTCTTAAGTCAAAATGTTCTTAACTCAAGCCGTTCTTAAGTCAAGACCCCACTGTATCTCATGATCTTACAACAATGTCCTCTGTTATGAGAAGGAAAACCATGCATTCTCTATTTTTAAAACCTCTTCAGGCAACACCTACAATATTCCAATATGTCTGTGGCTACTGGATACATATCCATTCAATCCCCCAATCTGTTTTGTTAAACCAACTAGTACAATGACAATTAAAACTGGCAAACATGTTGATGCAAATGGAAAGATTTATCTTCCATATCTTCATGAATGGAAACATGTAAGTACAATTTTAAAATTTGATTGTTATTTTAGATTATTTTATCTTTTAAGTAACATATTGGATTATTATGATTAGTGCATTTTGTCCCTTGGCCATGTAGAATAGCAGAAAGGCTTAATCCTGAAGATCTGGAGCCTCTGCTCATTCATTCATTCAAAATATTTTACCCCACCTTTCTTCCTAAAAAGACCCAAGGCTGCTTACATCATTAAAATATAATATTAAAGCTAACAACCGTGAGTATACAAATACTAAAAAGAATCAAACAAATACATATTACTAATAATGAGTAAAGTTTTATCCTCTGTACATAGTGCTACTGCTTTTGTCATCTTTGGTCACCTGCCTTTTGGTTTGAAACTGAAAAACCTTGCTGCAGAATATCTTTAAACTATTGACATATTTGCCATTATTTATTTATTTTATTTTATTTAAGCATTTATATCTTGCCCTATATCATAGGATTCCAGGCCAGGTTGCAAAACTGTATGAAATAATTTTAGAAGAGAAGATATTTAAAACAATTGAAAATTAAACGACACAACATTAAAACACTCAGACATTAAAAACATAATGCTAAAAGCCTGTATAAGCCAAGTTCCTCAGTCCTCAAAAGCTTTAATAAATAAGTACGTCTTAACTTGGTGCTGAAATGAAGGAGAGAATAACCTGCCAATCCTCAGTATCAATTATTGTTGTGGAAATTTGGTGTTTAAAGGGGGTTTCGAGGAATTTAGTTACTTCTTTTAGTTATCAGACAAAACAACTACACAGAAAAATGGAGAGATCAGCCCAGTCTCATCAAACAGCACCCTCTCTGGTTTGCACACAGACTAACACATTTGCTGCCCAGAGTAGACCTTTGGTCTAGATGGGCAGGGTAGAAATCTAATAAAATAAAATAAATAAATAAATTGTATGGTGAAAATGACTCTAAAAGCATTTAAAGTAAAAAAAAAAAGATACCTTACAGTTACCACCTGTAGTTAAAGTCAGTAGGCCCTGCATTGCCTTTTCCTTAGAGGATGATTGGAGGAAGAAAGGAGCTATCAACAAAACAGGAGGAGCAAAAACATGCAGAGGCTTGCCAGAGGTGGGAATAGAATTTTACTAGTCAAGGTGCTGGTAAAGGACAGTCACATTAGCCTATAAAGCCCCCTGCCTCCCACTGATACCCAGTGTTAGGGCATGCAAGATTGCTATTATCTCAGCAATTGTTGCTGGTAGTTCATTGACCAGAACTCACTTTCTCATAAGCTTTTTTTTCCAAAGATACATTATGTTATTTTTACAGTGAGCTCCTTCTAAATGAATTTGAATAAACTAGACTGAAACATATACGTACACAGAAGGAAAGAGTAATCTCCTAGTCCTCAGTAACTGCTGTGATGACAGATTTGTTACCTTTGCTAATGGGAACCTGTCTTGTTTGTGTTAACCTTTAGCCACAGTCAGATTTGATAGGATTGATTCAAGTTATGATCGTTGTGTTTGGAGAGGAACCTCCAGTATTTTCGCGGCCTACTATTTCAGCAGCCTATCCACCTTATCAAGCAACAGGACCACCAAACAGTAAGCAAGTGATGCCCCTTGTACACGTAAACAAGAAGTAGTAAAAACAAGCATTTGTATGTCATAGTGTTTATTTGAACATTATGTTCTGAATATTGTGGTCTTGGGTTTTGTTTTGTTTTTTATTTGGGTGGCCTTTGGTCATTTTAATCCTGCAAGACAAAAAGTCTGAGACAGTCAGCATCACCCAGACATTGCCGAAGGACTCTGAGTTATGCCTCCTAGACCTTAATGGTGATGGTGTTGGATGGTTACCTGTCAAAGTATGCCCCTTTTGAAACCATTAACTGTTTCCAATTCTTGGAAAACAAGCAAAATATTTTTAACTACCAAGTAACACACATTCTTAACAACAAAAGATTGATTTTAATATTAATATTATGAAGGAAACTATAATTACTGATGAAATCTGTTTATAAAACACAGATCTCTCATTGTCAGATAACTGAATGCTGGAAATCCAAAGGTAGTTCTGTATAAATTTCTCTGCCGTTCTGACCTTTCAAAAACCGTGCTCATTATATTTTACTATAGGAAAGGTTACCAGGCAACCTCATGGTGAGAATATTGTCTCTGCCAGTAGATGGCAGTCCAGTACAGATTAACCGTTCCTAGCTGGCAAATGGATAGATTGCAAGTTGGAAATCCTCACTGATGTTTTAGTCTTACAGTTCTAGAAATTGTATTATGCATAAAATCGAAAAACCACAGTAGAATAGAACCTGTATTGCAGCCAAATAGAATGTTCACAAGTAGTAGACAAGCTTTCATGTCCATAACTTTCTTCAAACTTGTTATTAAATAAAATAATGCAGTGAGAGAGAAGGTGTAATTGAAAACCTCTGAAACCTAGCTCTTATTTGTCTTAAGGCATAGTGTGGGAATTGTTCTTTAGCAATCAACACAACCTGCTTTTATCCAGCTTTCTTTGGTTTTTCCAATTCCAATAATGCTGTGTACGTCCAGTGCCGGAAAGGTGGCTTTTGGAGAGACACAGGGAGCTGCAGTGGAGATGAGAGGATAAGACTTAGATCAAGTTGCTAAAGCAGATGTGTACTTGAACAGTTCTGTGCTGACACTGAAGCACTTAAGAACATAAGAAGGGCCCTACTGGATCAGGCCAAGGGCCCATCTACTCCAGCTTCCTGTATCTCACCATGGCCCCACCAGATGCCTCTCGGAGCACACAAGGCAACTAGATACCTGTCTCCTGATATCACTCCTCTGCATCTGGCATTTTGAAGTACCTTCCTTTTAAGCCTGGAGATTATCCATCCCCCATCATGGCTTGTAACCTGCAATAGACTTTTCCTCCAGAAATCTTCATGAGCATTGTCTGCGAGTATTAAATTGATCAAGGACACACCATCAGTTTGCCTTGATAAGACTGTGTATAAGAAAATGATTTGACAGCTGGTTATATTTGTACTAGAATTTCCTGTGATGCTCTGTTGCTGATGTGTACAGCTTGGTGTCAAGATTTTAAAGACTCCTTATTTGGTTCATTTAGCAACAGAAATTAACAGTTAACAGAAAAGTTACAGAGTCTAAAAGGCCTCATTTTAATTTCTGAAGAAGTCAGAAGGACTACTTACCTGGATCGGAAAATTTGCAACACTCTGAAAAAATCTCATTTAAATATTTAGTGCAGCTTTTGTGAAGCTGCATGGCAAAAACAAAGCATAACAAGTGGAGGTTATATGGAGGGCTAGATGTAATGATTTGGGAAATTGAATTTGGTGCCCCTAATGAAAACTTCTCTGCATTGTGAACATGTGGTCTATTAATAATTAATCTGAGACTCTTAGTGCCATTATTAAAAATACATGGTTCTAAGGGTAGTATTTTGATATAACTGAGTGACATTATCATTGTCTTGAATTATTAAAATGACCTGAATTGTTCTTGTGCTCAGCTTCCTACATGCCAGGTATGCCAAGTGGAATATCTCCTTTTCCCCCCGGACCGCCTCCTAACCCAAGGTAAACTGTGGTTAAATCTTTCTGTGTAGTAGAAAACGTTGACAGTGATTGGACTATGCTGTGTTGTACCAGGTTCCATGCTTGAGACAATTGTGGGTACAGTTCTACCTTCTCATGGTCTTTTCCATGTTATGCAGACATTTAAAATTACAGTATGTCTTTTGTTGAAAGAATGTCAGGTTCAGTCAAGTTTTGATTAATGGTGTAGAGAAGCAAAACTTGAAACTTTTTGATATTCCTTTTTGGCTTGCGGGGGGCTAGCTACGCTTTGAATAAGAACCCTGCTCAGAAATCAGGCCTTCGGTTAAAGAACATAGAGAGAGAGAAAGAGAGATTGTCCTGCCCCTTCCTGTAGCAACAGTGTCTCTGTCAGCTCCATTCCTGAAACTCCATGTGTTTGGAAAACTGTTTGAATGGGAACTATGTATGTTCAACCTGAAGGCATGCTGGCTCCTCTGTGCAATCATATAGCTTCTCTCTTCAGTTTTCCTATCAAACACGTGAAAGTCTGGGAGGTTGGGAGTTCACTTCCCCACTCTGCCTCCTTGACAAGGGCTGGATTCAATGATCCATAGGGTCCCTTCCAGCTCCGCAGTTCTAAGATGATGTCGTTACTGTTTCTTTCCCTAGTTTCTACCCATATAAATATACTGGTCAGCATATACCTATACTGGTTAGTGGCAGTACTTTGTAATGAACTGTTAGATTTATTCTAAATTGAACATATCTTTGAATGCAGTGGCTCCTCACACAGAGCTTATTTGTATCTCCCTGAGCTCATGCCCTGTGGCAAGTTTGCTTGTACTGTCCTGTTGATGAATGGTTGATAGTTTGTCTGCCATTGATGTATTTATGGCAGTGTGTCTGAGTTCAGAAAATTACAGTTGAAAGCACTGCAGCAGGAAAACCATAAAAGCAGGAAAATTTACTTTAGTGAAATAAAAATTAGCTCTGCCAAATGGGGTTAGAGAGAAAAGCTGGATCTGGAAACAGTGAAAAGCAAAAGACTTTGGAGAAATCATAAACTGTATGCATATTCTGGCAGATGAAGGTGCCTGTGCGGTCTCCCCACTAGAGTCAGGGTAGGTCTCTGTGTGGAGAACATAGGGCAGAAAATTGCAAAATGATTAATAGCCATATATGATAAACTCTGGCCACTTCAGAACTTATCTGCAGTTTCAGTTCAAAAGTATGCAGAAAAAACTCTGAACAAGAATTTTAAATTGTGTAAGTAAATAAATAGCATGGCATAGTCTTAGACAGAAATGAGAATTGACTATCTTTAAAACAATCCAGTTGTCCACTGGTACTGCTAAAATATGTGAATAACAACGTTTCTTTCTGACTTGAAATCTACTCTGAATATTGTCTTTGTTTTTCTAACTTCTATTTTTGTATTGAAAATTGGTGAAATGTAGCAGTTTGTGTATAATCTAAAGTGTATAATCTAAAGACTGTGTTGTACTGATAGTCTTTCCCCCCCTCTTCAAGTGGCTACCCAAGCTATCCTTATCCTCCACCTGCTGGACCATTTCCAGCAACAACTAGCACACAGCACTATCCTTCTCAGCCTCCTGTAACCACTGTAGGTGAGTAACTTTGTCGAGTGTTCCTTTCAGATACGGAGAATGAGATTTCTAGCCATAAATATACAGCAACAAAATAATATGTTTCTGAAAGCCGTATTGTTTTTAACACTGTAGGGGAAGGGAAGAGAAAAATGTTGTAGTCAGAATATTTCTTTAGTATTAAAGGTGTTGCAGTTTTTATTTTGCTCTATTATTTGATCTGTAGAACACTCATTAATTACTTCTTACACTCTTCAAGAAAGTAATTGTCATTCAGCTTCCCTATGTAATGAAGTTGATATATGTTTGAAATTATGATAGTACCAAAACCAAAACAAATTAAAACTAGAAGACAAATGCAAGACACTTATATATTTGTTGTGTCCTCCAATCTCATTATTTGGGGTATGTGTGATTCTTATAGTTATGGGGTTTTAGATGGGGTGAGAAGATTTAATCATTACTGAACTGTGGACACACCAGAAGTTTGAAGAGGATTGTTTGGACACTAGTTTGAAGAGGTATAACCAGTATGAAGTAACTGCAGTCCAAGTCGTGATGCTACAGTCTGTTTATCAACCGTTTGCCATGTCAGCTGAGGATGCTAACCAATAATTATGGATAAAGTGAAGACAACTTTCATTACCATTGACTCAATGTAGCTGAAAATCTGTTTTGTGTGTGGTTAATGAGAAGTAGACTCATTACCCTCATTGTGTTCTCTGCTGCATGAATGGGTCAGGTATACAGCTGTGCAACTATGGAAAAGTACAAGTGTTATTACAGAATTGACGTGATGCTAACTGCCATGGATGAAACCATACTGTATTAATGAAGATGTATGTGAAGTTGGTTTATATGTAAGATAATGGTGCCAGTCAGCAACTGTCTTCCATTTCACCTTGTTTGAATTGGGTACTGCAAAGATTGCTCCATTTGTATATAGGACCAAGTTCTGTAAAGGTCCATCCTGTTTTGGTAAAAAGTTCCAAGAACTTGAAAATTGTGCCTCACTTTGAGATTCTAGTTTGAATTGTGGCAGTCTTTGTCTCTAGCAATGGTGGCTGTTCGGCAAAAACCTGAAAAACTGGACAATATTATTTAGGATCCAATACCATCTTTCCTTCCAGTTTTTACATTGCAGTTCTGATATACACTGTGGCATTAGATAACACCTTCACTTTTTATTGAAGCATGTGACTTTCAGGAAACTTGGATTTTTGTAAATTGGTTTGGGAAATATTTGGATTCAAATTGTTGTTTCAAGTAGTAATGAGTAGACTGTATCCTTATTCTAACAGTGAACATGGATTTTTCCCCATTGATCTTATTACTCTACTCAGATACATCATTTAACCAGTACACTTCATGCACCAGTGTGTTGCAAAATTTTCTGAAGCAGTGTTTAAATCAGGAGTTTGTTTTTAGTGGATGATTAAGCCTGTAATTTAAGGCAGATGCATCCATGTCATGTTCTGAGATTTATATATATTGCCTCATATAATTCAAATTAAAATAACACTTCATAAAATACAGTGCTTGGGCCACAAAGTTTATGACGCATTAATGCATGTTTGTTCTCTTAATAGCAGATGGCAGAAGAAAGCAGAAACAGGTATGGATTTGTGGTCATTCTTATGTTTTCTGGGCAGAAAAACGAGCACTTGAAAGAAGCTTTGGCCCACAGTTGGGCATTCGACTTGAAGATGGCAAATTACACTGGCTAGGAAAGAGTGGAATGACATGGGATCAGTTAATACCAACACTATTGCATACACGACGACGTTTGCCAGATCCTGATGTGCTGGTGATCCATCTAGGAGGAAATGATCTAGGAACAGATAGCAATATGACTCTCATACACCGAATGAAGAAAGATTTAGGATATCTTAAGCAAATATTCAAGAATAGCATTCTGGTGTGGTCTGATATTGTGCCCCGTAAAGTATGGAACCAAGAACTGCCCGCTTTCTTGATGGAGAAAAGCAGGAGAAAGGTCAACCAAGCAATTGGCCGTTTTATCTATGATATTGGAGGAACTGTGATCAGACACGATACACTTGTACTACAGTCTCCTGGATTGTTCCATCTAAATGGCGTTCTCTTGTCTGAAAGTGGCACAGACATCTTCAACCTGGACTTAATGGGTGTTTTGGAGACTTTGGTTTGAATTTTGCTTTGGAGGAAGAATGTATGATGAGAGTGCAGTTTTAACAAGTATGGAAACTTTCCAATAAAGTTAGAACTTTGTACACAGCATGGCAAAAATCAATTAACAAGGTAGGGGTAATGCCCTGTTTATATGGTAATAGATATTGATTGGTAATGTGGTAGTCTTTTGCACTGCTCTAAGTTGCTTCAAAGACAATATTTGTCCATATATTGTAACTGTATTGGAAGTTTTTGTTTTGTTTGTTGTTGTTTTTTAATTGATTTATATTCATTTCTGATGTTTGCTTAGAGACACTGCCAAACAATTTAATTCCTTGACTGATTTTTAATCCCTAAAGTGCTCAGGAAATACACCATGATATTAACATAATGGGTTTATATCGGTAGGATGGGACTACTGGTGGTTATTGGGTGCCATCAGAATCGGTACTTAATATTGCAGTTTTAAATTCAGCAGCCTGTAACTTTAAAAGAAACAAGGCTAATTTAAATCCATAAACAAATAATCTGAGACTCTAGTTTTCCTTTGCCACACATGGCTGGAAATATATCACAGGTGTCAACACCTTTAGCACTGGTGTGATTTTCTGTAACCTACCATATATTGAGTGGCTCAATATATAACGTGGCTGGCTTAATGGTCTTTATTTTAAGCAAAAAAAATGTGCCTATACCTTCCACTCCTGCTCATCACCTTTTCTTTTCTGCCAGTTTTATTCCTGATCTTTCTAGACTGGGTATGGACGAAGTGTGGCCTATAAGGCACATGCCCCTTTGCAGGCCAGTGTGTAGCACCAGTATCTCTGCTTTCCAGGCCCCCAACATTTATTGTACAAAATCATATCATAAAACAACCAAAAACTCAGTAAGGGTGGAAAAAGTGCAAAACTTCCTGGTGCTTCCTAGAGGGCTCCAGGTAACTTTTTGAACTAATTTTTTTAGTGAGAGGGATGTTGGAGCCAGGGAAACTGCACTGTGAGGATTTTTTAAAAAAATAAAACACAGCACTCTTAATCATTTTGCCTTAACTTAGAAACTGAGAGCTTTAAGGTTAATCTAGATAGTCTGTGAAAACTGCATGAAAATTTGTGCTCTACTTGTCCTGAAGCTGTTACAGTTGTTTGACAGTGTCTTTGTAAGGTGGTTACACCACCTTTATGACCTTCATTATGCTGCTTTCTTCAGGAAAAAAAGAGGCACAAAAAGTCTGTGTTGACTACACTTTTGTTAAAAGTGTCAGTTTGTTTTTTTTTTGTTTAGTTTGTTTGTTTTTTGCAATTAATAGTAGTGATTGTTAGCAGAAAATAAAATACAGGAAAATGTTTGTACATTATATTCTAGCTTAAATCCAAGCCTGTCACATAATTAGCAATGACTGTTAATCATATTGTAAAATGAGTCTCACAAAACAATATACTGTTTTGTTTTGATAGTCATTTCTTTGTAAATTATTTTTATATGGCACTCTACCTTTGGGTTTCTTTTGCAAGCAAGATATTGCTTAATTTCTGTGGCTGATGTCATCTCCATATTTTCTTGGAAGTCTAATCACTCTGCAGAAGAATGTTGGTTAAGTAACAAAGTCTGCTACACTTTCTGGGCCTTGGAAACTACAGTTCAGCACAATTTTGATTCTGGAATGTAGAAAAGAAATACAATATATGTATGTGCTCCAGGTTAACAACATAGGATGAAGACAATGAAGATTTTTAATTTTCAGCCATTTTTCTTTCAACATCTCTGAAGTTTTATACCCAAAAGAAGAAAACTGTACAGGTTGTTTTGAATAACTGAGATGAAACAGACTACTTTTTACATATTTGTTTGTAGTGGATCTAATATTCTGAGTGTCCTCCAATATTCTATAAAGACCTACTGTGTCGTCTGTTTCAACTGAAGATATTTTCCAACACTTTCTGTTGGATCCATTCAATTTGTATAATTTAAGATTTGTGTTTAAAAAAATAAAATACTGGTCTTTATTTTTTAGTCATTACATGTTATATAGGTGGGTAATTACCAAATGAGAGTTATTTTTTTCCAAAGATTTCTTTAAGTAAGATATTGTTCAAGTAATAAAGTGCATTGTATTAAAATGCCACTCCACTTTCAAATATAGCAAAGATAATACAGTATTTCCCTCAAATGTGTTTAGGTTATATTTCACATGCAGCTATAAGCTGGCAGTAACAATTGATATTTGGTGACATCACTGTAAGTGAGCATTTCATGACTTGAATTTAGACTTCTGGTGACATGAGTAGAAAAGCCTTTCTATTTGTATAAGGCAACAGCAGCAGCAGCTTCCTGATTTCCAAACTCTCCTGCCATAGTTCCCCATTTCACCTGCCGCACTGTTGCCCTGTAATCAGGAGGGATGTTTGTGGTGGGATGGATGGGGGAGAGGATCAGGAAACTTTGGGGCACATGGAGTTCATGATGTGCTTCTGGATATTAAGTTTTTCATCCTGTAGCAGTTAAAACTGGAAAGTAGAATTTCTGTCATCACTGATTCAATATTACATGCATTTACTTGCAGTCCGTATTGAGTATCTGAACCCACTGAAATGAACTGCCGTATATGTTGTGCGTTTACATTTGAAAATAGATGACAGCTGTGGTCAATATTAAGTTTGTGTTATCTTTTTTATGTCAGCTGTTAGTTTATCCTTGTTCATAATTTTGAATTGGTGAGATGGTCTTCCAAAAATATTAGTTCTTGCTGCAATAGAGACACAACAGTGCACACAGTAACATCTTCCATAGGATCACTTTGTTTTGCTTAGTCATCTAGGGCAGTGGTCCTTAACCTGGGCTATATAACCCCCAGGCGGCAATTTTGTTTTTCAGGGGGGCGATGGAACGTAAAGGATCAACGTGGGGCAAAGGAACAGAAGGGGGCGATATGGGGGCAATGGAGTGAGCCAAACCTGAGAAGGCGGCTGCAGCCGCGGTACTGGCAGCGGATCTGGCAGGTGGATCCAGAGCAGCTGCTACTGGCAGCGGATCGGGGGCCGCCGCCACCTCGCTGCTGCGGGAGGGGGCGATGATAGCTTCCTCGGTGGCTCAAGGGGGCGTTTATTTCAAAAAGGTTAAGAACCACTGTCATTTTTATGTCGGTAGAATGGAATCTCCTCAAAATACTGAGCCTATGGATGGTACTGGGTTAATTCATCTAGAATTTCTTTCTACTCTTTAAATAACTTTGAATACATGTTTTTTTAAAATTATTCATGTTAATATGGGCTAAGATCCAAGACTTTCTGTGAAATGAACTTCCACAGAACGAAGGGTCATATTGCTTACCGTTAGAAGCTCCTAGCATCTCATGCAGTGCCATTATGGAGTATCTAAATTTGGAGCTGTTGTACTGGAAAGGGAAATGAAAAAAGAAGGACCGTGGAGTAATGGCAGAGCCATGTAATTTGTTTGCAGAGTGTATCAAGTTCTGTTTCTGATGCCTGAAGTTAAAAGATTCAGCTAGCAGAGACACCTGCCTAGTACCCCTTCTCTTTCCCTCTCAGAGTAGATAGTGCTAGGCTGGATGGACAAATGATAAGACCCAGGATAAAACACCTTCCTGTGCTTATAAACTTTTAAATGGAAGATTGCTTGAAATGCTTTGAATTCTGCACAATGTAAGATAAACACTATAAATATCGTAGAGATAAACATTCTCAATGCTAAAAGCTATTTTGAAATGACTCCATTGATCATTAATAATTTTGGTGTGAAATAAATTGTTTCAAGAATTAAGTTTTACTTTCCCTTCCAACACAATGACTGGAATTCTGTTGATGTTTGTGTAAAGGGTGCGTGGCAACTATTTGAGAAGGTGCTAGGACACATCTCAGTTGTGCAGCTGAGTGCATAACTAGTTCCATGACAGACATGTTCCAGCACCACATCAGTTAGCCACAATTATCCATGGCAAATTATGCAAACCTTACGTGAACACTTTTCGATTATCGCCAAATGTGTAGTCCAACTTGCTTTGAAATTAGGTACCTTTTCAAACCTTTTTACATATTTTCATCTATTTTCTGTTGTCTGTTTTCTAAAGTGCAGTATTTCCTTTTGTTTTGGTTTTTATTTTCAGGATGTTGACCATTGCTCATGGGATATAAACCCAACATTAAGAGTGTATTAAGGTTTTAACCAGTCTGTAAATGCTTAATGGTAGTGGTGCTAGTGTGGGGGATACACCTACCAATATTTATTATTATGTTTGGCCTCATCCCCTGCGTGTATTTAAAATTTCTTGCTAAGTTGCATCTGAGGAATAGTTTATTGCTTTTGAAATTGTTGGAATGTATTTCCAGAGTAATTTTGCCCTGCTTTCAGTTATATAGATATAGATTCAACATTTGTTTCTTCCACTGCTAACTTCAACCTTGGCTGTGCTTTTTTCTAACTGAATTCCTGGTGTGCAAGACTGGAAGGTCAGTAGTGTAATGTCATTTCTGAAACCAGATTCTGTATGGCAAAGGTTAAGTGTCTTGAGTATTCCTAAAATAAATGGCTGTGTGCCACATAATCTCCTGAAAGGGTGGCTAATTATGGAAGTGATAGAAAATGTTAAGGGTTCATGTACTTGAAGGTGCTCAGTAAATCATGTTTTTTCTTACAAATATAAAATGGCAGCCTTCTTTTTTTCCCTCTGCATTTTTCAAATGTGTGAACATGCAGAGTTAAATTTTTGGACTTTATATTGTTGCTTTATTTATATTAAGGATAGTCTCCACAAGTAAACATTGCAGGCTGAGAACATGTTACTTATTCTAAATGGGGATATACAGAGAATTTTTATATATTTTTACACAGACACAGACACACACACACACACACACACACACACGCTTGGAAGGAGAAAGAAACATACACAATGTATTCTTGAAGGCTTTCGTGGCCAGGATCCAATGGTTGTTGTAGGTTTTTCGGGCTGTTTGGCTGTGTTCTGGAGGTTTTTCTTCCTAACGTTTCACCAGTTTCTGTGGCCAGCATCTTCAGAGGACAAGAGCTAGAACTCTGTCTGTGAAGATGCCAGCCACAGAGATTGGCGAAACGTTAGGAAGAAAAGCCTCCAGAACATGGCCAAACAGCCCAAAAAAACCTACAACCACCACCGAAACATACACAGTTTGGCTACCCACATGTGAGCTCACTGCTTACATAGGATTTTATTTGTTGTTTTAGGGAAAGCATCTTGTAGATTAAAAGACTAATTTGAATGCTGGTGGCCTTTGTCCTAGCCATACAAAATAGCTTAGTTAACTGAAGCATGTGGATTAGCTTTGATGTCCACCCATAATTTTATTCTGAAAGTATGGTGAGGATGTTTTGCTCTCAGACACACCAGAAATTTGTATGAACTAAAATGACTTTAAATGAGATGCAGGTTCTGTGAAAGTGCAATCAGATACAGTCTTCTGACATTCAATGATTTTTCAGTTCCAGAAACTTGTCAAAATCATATAGTGGCATTTCTACCATAAATAGAAGAAAAATAGAATTGACCCTGATTTAAAACCCTTCTGAAAAAAATAGTTATGCTTTCCATATTTAGGGGAAAGTGTGTGGTGCATAAAATACTTAGTCAGGACAACAATAGAATAAAATTGTGTAAGGAAAACTTAGAAGTATCATCTGTGGTTTCAGACTAAGATTTTTTTTAAGTATTGAAAGTGCTGATTGAGACAAAAGCATTGTTAATGTAATAATGTAGGGCGGATTTCCATAGTAAACATTGCTACATACAGTTGACTTAAGGTGCATACATATATGTGTGTGCTTGTGTTTGTGTACGTAGAGATAATAAGCAAGACATGAGTCTGTATGGTGACTTAGCATATAACAATACAGTATATTTATATTTTTAAAGTAAATTGCTCATATTATTGAAGCAAATGTTTTGTTTTGTTTTTATTCCTATGAACCCTTTTTGTGATCAGTAATAAGAATGCAACTTTTGGAAAGGAAAAATTACACGTCAGAAGCTTGGCTAGTTATGTGTACAGTATAGTGTGTGAAAACCTACAGGGACGACAGTATGTTAATTGATTATACCCATGTTCAGTTACCTAGCCAGCTGGATTGCTTCAGGTTTATGGCAAGTTCACCCTGCAAGTACCAGAATGCTTGTGTTAATTTGCCTCTTAGTCATATGACATAGCAGTTGGTTTATTAGATGCAACTGTAACTGTGCCTCAGTCCAACCTCTCATGGCATTGCAGCACAAGTGTAATGGAACTTCTTTTTCTTCTCCTTCCTGCTGCATCTATGACAGCTGCCTGAAAATAACTCTAGCAACTTTCCCATTTCTTTAGAGGTAGTTATGGGGTACATGGGGAGCTGTAGTGGGAAGAGGACATCACTCACAACTTTCTTCTTCTGGGTTGTGTTGTTCCATTAGTGGAAACCCAGCATTGCCCACAGCCAAAGAAATTTTTGACTCAGCAATAAAATGAGTTGAGACAGATTTATATTTCATAGAAATTGATATACATGAACACCTTTACTTAAAGCAATAGTTTGTCTTTGTTGTTTTAGCTAGTTAAAGCTTGACATTTTAATTCTGCTAAAATGCTGTGCATTTCCAAAAATTTAAAGTTCATGCTAATCACTTGAGATCATATTTTTCAATCTTATATTACAAAGTGTGGTCTTGATTCTGCCTATTAAAGTTCATTAGAAAAAGGCAGTTAATATTTGAAAGAAGAATGGCTCCCACATATTGTTTTGCAGTCTAGTATTTACAGTTTTGAATGCCTGATAGTCAAGCCAGTCCAATATGGTCATAATACTTTATTAAAGTGAAGAGAAAGTAGAATTGGATATTTGGGTTTCTACTATTTTAGACTGAATTATGTTCCCTTGTTTTCTAGCTATGCTAGTGTTTGAGTAGGTATCATAACTCCCTTTTTAACTTATTTAATGGGAAGAGTGAATAGTTTGTTGAAAAACTGCACCACTATATTTGTTTTAGTTCTATAGGTACTGACTCTCGTCCTTGCTTGTTTTTCACACTTTCATTTTGGAGCCTAAGTAACTTATTAAAATCAGTCTTGATGTTTTTATTTTGGTTGACATTTAGCAGCATGTGTCATAAGGTTTTTTTCATACTGGTTTGTTTTTTCAGAAATATACATGTGTATTTACTTTAAAATTGCTATATGATGTGTTAAATATATAAAAGTGGATCATTTCATGACGATATTAACTGTAGTAGATTTTTCAGCAGAAATGAAATGAAAGTAGAATGGAGTTTTCATATTAAATTATGTTTATTGTGCTTCCACTATAATGGAAAAGTAATATTGGCACTGTTTGGAGAGAGGGTATTTTGGATATAAACTTTTTTTTAAGAAAAAAACCTTCTGGAGGAAATTTATCATTGTTTTACATAATTGTAAAGTACTGAAGTGTATTAAAATTTTAGTGTTAAAAGAATGTTCGGTTTAATTTACATAAAGCTGGTTATGAAGAGGTTTTTTGTTTGATACTAGTTTTCAGTGATTTGTATATATGCCAAGCTTGTATTTTTAAAAGAAGAGCAGAGAAACATTAGAGAGTGGTGATCAAAATAATAGACATTGCCTGAAGACTATGACTTAACTGAAATGAGTCCAAGATCCATGTTTCTGTAAAGAGAATAAGAACACTTCAGTGTGTATATGGAAATTGGTAACAAGACTTTACATGCATTGAAAAGAATCTGGAACACTTGAAAAAAATCAATCATCCTTTGAGGAGCTTTCATCTAATGTTGCTGTTGATCCATCAAAACTGCATAGAAAGGAAATATAAAGAGCAAGAAATGTGGAAAACGACTAGTAATATACTGTGCATTTTCATCAACTGGAGTCAAATGGGAAGTATGATTGACACTGGTCCCCAGAACCATTTTGGCATGAAGATGCAACAGCAGTGAGTGACTCTAAAGCACACAGAACAGATTTGCAAACATAGCATGAATAGACATGTTTGGTAGTTCACTTATTTCTGCTGGCTGGATATTTGCGCAAAGAGAATTAATACTGAAGATCTTCTGGTGAAGAAATTGCCGAAACAGACTGTATCATGATGACATTTTTTAAACTGCTTTTGGTACCACAGTGAACATCTTATATAGAAAAGAATGGACTGACAATTGTGAGAAAGGCTATGATTAAGAAGAGGCATTTTAATACTGAAATCATATGGATGGCAACAGACTACACATGATACCAGTTGGGCACTTTTGAGTTGCTGTGTTAAGGTAAAATACAATTTTTATATTAGAGTGCTGTTTTGATTTTTTCCTAGAGTTGATTTTATTGTGAACTGTGTAACTTTAACAATTTATTGAACACTTATGAAGACTATGTTTGTAGATGATTAATGGTAATTACTAAGATAAAACATTAATATTTATATATAACTTGAATCGAAAGTAGACGCTCCTAGAACAGGAGGATGCAATGGGGAAAGTAGTATGTAGTGTGAATTTGGAAGTTGAATATTGGAAGGAAAGATTTAACTAAAGAACCTCACTTGTGCAAGACAACTATTGTGTCAAATTTTGTTTGTGTAGTTTTTTATATAACACATTATTGTAGAAACAAAAGAAATATCTGTATCAAAAATAAAGTAGCCTCTGATTGTGTCATGTAGCACTGTTGCAGTTCATTGTCTTGAAGTATTCTTCAAACAATAATTAGGGCTAGTAGTCTGACAAAGGCACTTATATGTTTGCAGAATCAGGTTTTGAATGTGGAGGCATATCCATCTACATCAAAATAGTTCAAAAAGATTGGATGGCTGTGAAATTTGAATGTCTGTATTCAAGGCCTAATTTTCTTTCAACATAGTATTTAAAACTAATCAACAGATTAAAACTGAGTTATATGTTACTATAAATACAGAATTCTATAGAAAATAATTGATTTTAAAGTTAATAGGTGTACTCTGATAATGCGGGCAATATCTTCTTATGCTGCAAAAGGATAATAGATTCTTAAGCAACTTGAAAGTTCATGGATACACCTTCAGGAGAGTAGCTTCTACAGATTAATGTGGTATACAATTCTATGAATTTTACTTTTAAAATGTTTCTAAACCGTTATGCCTTATAACATCCTTGGAGTTGAGAGGTGTGATTTTTTTATTGTGAATTTTGTCCCGCAGGTCCCAGTAGAGATGGCACAATTAGTGAGGATACTATTCGAGCTTCTCTTATTTCGGCAGTCAGTGATAAACTGAGATGGCGAATGAAAGAAGAAATGGACCGTGCCCAAGCAGAACTCAATGCCTTGAAGCGCACAGAAGAAGACCTCAAGAAGGGCCACCAAAAGCTTGAAGAGATGGTAACTCGCTTAGACCAGGAAGTGGTAAGTGAAGTGAATGTTTCATCATGTGCTTTTTTAGAAAAGCTGTTCAATGTTTTATTACATTATTTTTCTTTTTAGAAAGCAACACATTTTGCTGGTTGTAGTGACTAGATGTTTTCCTTTCACTTCTACCAATTCTAGAACTTCTGCTAGTTACAGCAGTTGGCTTTTGACTGAAAGTCATCCACTGTAAGCTGCTAAAGGCAGCGGAAAGGTATGGAGGATTTACTCTTCCTTTGCAGTCTGTTGCCCCTCAGCACAGCTGAGTTATACAGTGGTGCCCCACTAAATGCTTACCCCGCATGACGTCGCAATTGCTTGACGATGACATTTTTGCAATCACTATTGCAATCGCGAAACGATGGTTCCAATGGGGGAAATACGCTTTATGTTGATTAGGAGCCTGTTTTTTTCCGGCTCCGCAAAATGGCTTCCCTCCCTTCTCAAAATGGCTGCTTTCTGGTTCCGCAAAATGGCTTCCTTCTCTTCTCAAAATGGCTGCTTTCCAGCTCTGCAAAATGGCTTCCCTCCCTTCTCAAAATGGCTGCTTTCCGGTTCCGCAAAAAGGCTTCCCTCCGCAAAATGGCTTTCCTCCCTTCTCAAAATGGCTCCTTTCCGGACGGAAGCTTCGCATTACAGCGATTTTTAACAGCTGATTGGCAGTTCTCTATGAGCAGTCCTCGCTGGACGATGAAGTATTTCCCCAATTGGAACGCATTGTCCGGTTTTCAATGCATTTCAATGGGGATTTTTTTCGCTTGACTACGATTTCGCTTAACAGCGATTTTGCTGGAATGCATTATCGTCGTCAAGTGGGACACCACTGTACTGCTTTGGGATTAGGACAGTGGGCATCTTTCTGGTCCTGATTTCAAACTGCAGAGACACGGGAAGTCATATATTTGTCCCACATTTCAGGATATATATAAGTTTAGCCAAGCACAAAGAACATACACTGTGAGATAAAAGAAAGATGTGATGTAGTTGAACTGAGAAAATAAGATCTGTGCGGCCAGTGCTTCCTATCCCAGCAGTATAAGTAGAAAAGGCACAGGGGGAAAAAGTAAAAGGTGTTAGAAATTGGTGTAAATTCAAAAAGAATCCATTTAAGATGTTGTAAATACTATTTATTGTTAAACTGGTTCACTCAGTTGCCAAAGTCAGATGCACTGGAACAAAGTCCTCAGAATAAGATTTGTAGCACTCCTTGGTAGTTTGAGTCTGTGCAGGTCCATCACAGCTGACATTTTTCTGTTACAGGTTTAATTTCAATGTGAAATCAGATAACTTTCTGAATCATATCAGTGTTCATCAGTGTATTAAGGTATAAGTAGTTTAGATGCTCCATCTCTATTCTGTGGATGAGAATAAAAAATTACTAGTCTTCATAAACAAGGATGTTTATGAAGACTGACAATCCTACAATTTATTTTCCCTTGATAGAATAATTATTTAGGCAATACCAGCTTGCCTGTTTCTACAAGCGTTATTCATCTAGTTTCTGTGCATAAAAATCCAAATATTAATAATTCAAAATTTATTGAAAGTATGTAACATTTACTTCATCTTCTAAAACTCAGCCTTACATCTATGAAAAAAGCTGCAGGTGCAAATGCTTAAAAATATATGAAGGTTGAACTTAAGTTACAGGTAAATACTTAAGTCAGAAAATATATTTCAGTTATAAATGTGTAGCTATAGAAGTCACAGACAAGAACTGAAATCTCGTGTGTGTGTGTGTGTGTGTGTGTGTGTGTGTGTGTGTGTGTGTGTGTGTGTGTGTGTGTGTGTGTGTGTGTGTGTGTGTGTGTGTGTGTGTGTGTGTAATTGTGTAAAAAGGCCTCTATGGGTAATACCCAACCTGGTGTTTTTTGGTAAATGTGCTGGATGATCTTTTTCTAGGTCCCTAGTAGGGCTCTTCTTATCATATGTGAGTTGAAACTTTTCTGCTCTTTATCTTTTTTTTATACACATACACATACATTGAGAAGATATGGGAAGCAGCAGAAATGGATGTTCTATCAGAAGTTTTGAAAGACTGTCCAATACAAAAGGCAACTGAACAGTGGGATTTATTATATAAATGGCTTGAGTCACCAGATAGTGCTTGAATAACTTAGAATTAAACTAAGATATAACTGTAAGTTGAAACCGGGAAGGCAATCAAATTGTAGAAGGGTGAAAAGTTGACTTGATATTGCAACATGAACAGATTGGATGACAGTACATTTTGTGTTCTCCTTCCCCCTCTTTTCCCCCCATATCCCCCTCTACCTTTTGTACTCTTACCTTATCCCTAGAGTGGTCCTGAGTTGACTAGATAGGCAGGATATAAATAAATAAATAAATAAATAAATAAATAAATAAATAAATAAATAAATAAATAAATAAATAAATAAATAAATAAATAAAATAAAAAAGAACTGAAATCATATTTTGAAAAATGCAAGAGCTTATACCCTTAAAATACATGTTGAAAAAGAGAGTACATCTTTAAAATACATAATTGCTTTGAAAAGCATTCTAATTATTTGTAACCTTTTAGCATATCCAGACATGCAAAAACGTACATTTTCTAAGTGTGCACTCAGCCATCTGCCGGTTTGTATTTATGGAAAAAAATCTATTATCTCCTTGTCTGTGTGTATTGCCTTCTTCCAATAACGAAGCTCACTCTTGTTCAGGGCCAGACTGGCCATCTGGCCGTTCTGGCAAATGCCAGAACGGCCGATGGTCAGAACGGCCAGTTCCTGCGTCAGTGCAGAGGCACGTCCGTCCTTTCTATCTCCGGGCGTCGTCGGAGAAGAACCTCTTTAGTTCCTGCCTTGTAAAATCCTCCTGGCTCCGAAAGGCGAGCATCCAAGAAGCCGGGCTGTGGCGATCCCAACCGCCGCCACTACCTCTTCCTCCACCACCTTCACCACCACTGCCGCCTCCTCTTCCTCCTGGCTCGGAGTGGAGATTTCTTCACGTCGTCGGAGAGCTTGAATGTCTTGAGAGAAGAGCAGTGGCGCAAAAAGGGAAAAGCGGCGGGGAAAGTCCGGGGGGGGCAGGCGGGCGGGTGGGCGAGGGGGGAAGAGAGGCGATGGGCAGCGAGCAGCGGCGAGGCGGAGGCAGCGTGGCCACCGGCCCTTGGCTCCCCGGGTGCTTTGGTTGGTTGGTTGCGCGCTTTCCGCCCTCACTTGGGGAGCCGGCGGGCGATGCCCGAGACTCTGTGTGTGTGTGTGTGTGTGAGAGAGAGAGAGAGATAATGGGTGAGAGAGAGGGAGACGGGAGGTTGTCTCTCTCTCTCTCAGTGTGTGTGTGTGTGTGTGTGTGTGTGTAAGAGGTGGCGGTGGGACTTCACATTGCCATGGTGTTGGCTGAGGTTGGATTGGAAGGTTTAACTCTGGATTTGCAGTCCATCCTTCTCTATTTTAGGCGAGGGCTGACATCACTCACCGTGGCAGCACCGACAGAATAATACCCCGGCCTCTTTTATTTATAAAGGGGAGAGAAAAGCCCTCCCCGGGGAGCGCGTGGATCTATAGGAATGAGGGCGATCCCGGCTGAACGGGAAAGGAAGGGGAAGAGGCATGCGAAGGCCGGGGACGACTCTCCACCCCCACCCCCCTTTCTCTTGTTTGCATTTATTACCGCGCCTTTTTCCTCGAGAGGCTGCGGGGGAACGGCGAACGGAGGCAAAGGAGCCGACAGGCGGGGAAAGAGGAGCCTCTCCAGGGAGTCTCCCCTCCCCAGACGATCGATTCCCTTTGTGCTGCTCCGCGCCGCTTTCTGAGGCCAGCTGCAACAACCACTCTCCTGCATCAGCTGCCTGTCAGCTCCGCTAATGAGGGAATATCTACACTCCCATCCCTATCATTCTTCAGCACATCGGATTTCCACACTGCACGGGTCTCTCCATTGCCCCCGCCCCCTTTCCCGTCAGGTTCCTTAGCCTCTCCTCTTCCCTCCCCGCCCCCCCCACTGGCTTAGGTCTTCAGGAGCCTCACGGCAGCTTTTGATGGCCAATTAGAAGTGCAAGCTAATTAGTGCAAATTGTTTCCTTCCTTCTCCTGATAGCTCTTGCTCCTGCTTTGGGGTTCGAAAAATCGGGCTTGTTCTGATCGGATGGAAAGACAGCATCCTTTGGCCCTTCGAGGAAAGGGTTAAATCTCTGCCCTTCTCCCCCTACCCGCCTCTGTGTCACTCGCCCGCTCCTCTCCTCTCTGCCTCCCCCACTCCTCTCTGCCTCCTCCCTCCAAACCTTTGTTTGAAAAAAAAACATGGACACCAAACCAAAACAAAAAGGTGGTGCAGAAAAAATCAGGGAGAAGAAAAGGAAGAATCTTGAAGCTGATGCCAAAAAATGTGTTAAAATAACTCATATGTTTAGTCGCCATCAACAAGGTCACGATATTCCTGAGAATCCATCCTGGGAAGATGATGTTTTAGAAATTAATCAAGCAAGTGGAACACAGTTATGTATTCCGGATTCTGCCAGCACCAGTCAGCAGAAGGAACAGACCACTGTATCTGTGTGTGGGCATGACATTGCAGAACTAACAGATATAATACCCAGAGAAGAAGTCAGTGTTATGACAGAATTCTTGCCAGAACAGGAGTGTGAAGAAATGCCAAATTTAAATGAAACAAGTAGCTCTATGTGTATCCAGAGTTTAGAAGACCACTCTGGATTCAATTGCTTTGTTCGGCCAAAAACAAGTCAACTAGCCTTATTTTTTAATTGTCACCCAAAACAAAACATCAGTGACCCTGTCATAAAGAAAGCTGTCCTCCGCAAAGATGGATCAAATCGCAAGTGGCTGACCTACTGTGAAGACCAACATGCTGTATTTTGCTCTGTTTGTCTGGCTTTTTCAAAGAGTTCATTAACAAATCCATTCATTGAAGGAATGACAGACAGGAGACATATTCATCAAAGAATTGAAGAACATGAAAAAAGTGCAATGCACAGAGCAAGTACTGAAGCTTATTTTTTGAATGCCAGCAGTGCAGATATCAATCACTTACTTCATAGTAATCAAATGTCTGTACACAGAGAACAAGTCAGAAAAAGACGTCAGATATTGGAGCGTGTCATAGACATTGTGAAAGTGATTGGGAAACGTGGACTTAGCTATTGAGGCAACAAATTTGAGGCTGCATACACATTGGAGGACCATTCACTTGATCATGGAAATTTTTTAGAGTTGGTCTTACTTCTTAGCAAGTATGATGTCTGCCTTAAAGAACATGTCAACAATTGCATAGCAAAAAGCAAGAAGTCACATTCAAGTGGAAAGGGCAGAGGATCATTAGTAACTTTGCTCTCCAAAACAACAATAAATAAATTTGTCGAAACAATACAACAGTTAATTCAAGAGGCAGTAGCAAGCGGTGTTAGAGAAGCTGGGATGTTCTCAGTGCAAATTGACACAACTCAGGATATTACTTCAAGAGACCAATGCTCAGTAATTGTTCGTTATGTGACAGACTGTATTCATGAGAAGCTCCTGGCAGTGGTCGATTGTGAGTCTTCATCAGGTGAATACTTTCTTACCTTACTAAGGCAAGTTCTGCAGTCATGTAAAATTGACAATAAAAATTGCACTGGTAGTTCTACCAATGGAGCAGCTAACATGCAAGGACAGTATAGAGGCTTCTCTACATGGTTGTCCAGAGAATCTCCAGGCCAAATTCATGTTTGGTGTTACGCACATGTACTCAATTTAGTACTGGCTGACACCACAAAGGTTGTAATTCCAAGTGCATCGTTATTTAATCTAATAAATGATGTTGCAGTTTTTATTCGTGAGTCTTATCAACGAATGAATGTATGGCTAAATGTCAGTCAGGACCCACACCATCGAAGACTCTCTGTGATTGGGGAAACACGCTGGTGGTCCAAAGATGCAGCACTTAGAAAAATATTTGGATCATTTTCCAAACCTGATTCGGCTTTATATGTTGACCTTATTGTAACATTGGCAAAGATTGAAGAAAACTCAAGATCTAAGCCAGAAGTACGAATAAAGGCAAAAACTTACGTAGAATCACTGCTTAAATATGAGACCGTTCTCACAGCACATATATTTCTTCGGATTTTTGAGCTGACATCCCCGTTGTCAAAATATCTACAAACAAGTGGCTTAGATGTATTACAAGCTCATCACATGGTCACAGGGACACAGGAAAATCTCAAAAAGCTTGCCAGAGATTTTGAAGGGGTCAAGAACAGTGCAGATGATTTTATAAGATGGGCAAATGACAAACTACAAGAACTTGAAGATTGTGAACTTGAAGTACAGGCCACCTTGCCTCATAAAAGGTTAAGAAAGAAGAAAAGCATGGCTGGTGAATGTTCTCAAGATGAAGTAATATCTGATGCCATCATGGCATATAAGATACAAGTACACAATGTGATCCTTGATGTAATCACGGAGAGCATAACTCGACGTTTTCTTGCTAGTGAAACACTGTATGCCGACTATGCATGCCTAGACCCTAGGAACTTTTCAAACATAAGAGAACAAGGGCTTCATATATCTGCAATGGAAGATTTAAGTAAAGTCTTGATCAAATTTAATGAGAATGCCACAGCTGAAAATTTGCAGTGTGAATTAACTAGTCTAGCTTTGCATTGGGACAAATTGAAGACATCAGCGCTAGAAGAATACACTGTAAGGGTGTCAAGAGAAACGCCCATGGAAGATCTAAGTCAACAATTTGATGAAATGGAGCTGTTAAATAAGCCATGTGCAACATGTAAGAAATGTGCCATTTGTTGCTATCAAATTCTACGGCGCTACAATTTATTAACAGATGCCTATAATGTGATAGGTCTAGCCTACAAATTCCTACTGACTCTGTCATTTACTCAAGTTGCTTGTGAGAGAAGCTTCTCCACCTTGAGGTTCATCAAGAATCGACTGAGGAATACTGTATCCCAGGACCATTTGGATTCATTCATGTTAATGGCTACAGAAAAAGAAATCCTTATGAGTCTGGATGTGGATGCCATCATCAACAGAGTTGCAGAGAGTAGTGAAGCCCTGCAAAGTCTTCTTATTCCTTGATAACGTATCATTCCTAAGTCTTTCCAGTATTAGTAGGGTTCAAATTTAAAATGTTCAAATCATAAACGAGGTGGAAAGTTCTTGAGCCGAGCCTTTTGTTCCTGGTGGAAGTGTTGATGTAGGAGGATCTGCTACTTATGGCTTGTTCACATTGAACGTTTTGTTGCAGTTATGTTTAATGATCTAATGTTTCAATACATTAAAATAGCTATAAGATCTCACATTGTACTGTTGGTGTTTTTTGTTTAGAGAGCACTAGCATTGACAAATTTAAACATTAAATTTTAATTACACTTTTTGTTAAACGTGATGATTTTATAGGTTTAGATTTCCTGATGCTCCTTGTTATTTATACAACCAGGGCAATGATTGGGATAGGGAGAACTCGTAAGCATGTACCAATACCACTATACCAGCAACGCCCTTTCAGCGCGCTACAATATCGTGAATGGAGCCCACAACAGGTGGGCCTGTGTCCCCACAGCCGGTGGGCCTGTGTCCCAGTCCGGCCCTGCTCTTGTTTGTTTCTTGCTTTCTACTTCCTCTAACAGTTTCACTTACATTTATAGTATCTGGATCTTTTGACTTACTAATGTAAATAAGCAGATTTAGTTATTATTTATTTTGTTTATTTAAAATATTTTCACCTTGCGTTTCTCCCTGAAAGGACCCACACACTCAGCTGGCAGTTAGTGTTGCAGATAAAATGGACATTCAGTGGAGCTGATTAGTAGTGCAAGAAGAAGCCTGGTTTTCCCTCTGAAGCAGAGATACAATATAAACTTTTTTCTATGGGCTTTGTTCTAATAGGGAAACATGCTTTTCTATAACAAAGGCATCAAACTCAATTTCATCTTGGGCCACATCGGCATTATGGTCAAAGGGCTAGTTGTAGCTGTAAGACTATAAATGTAAGAACAGGAATAGTGAGGACGACACTTCCCAAGTTGCTGTATGCCACCTAAGCAGCTGCACTTTCTGACTCTTCACTGCTTGGAATGCTGGCATTAGAAGTCCCACTGGTCAGAATCCCAGCATCCTTGTGGAGCATTATGGGTGACCAAATAAGTGCCCATGTATTGTATACTGCACACTAGCAGGCAACACTGCGAGGGCCACATGAAACAGGCCGGATTCAGACCACAGGCCTTGAGTTTGACACATGTTCTATAGGTTTCCCCACAGTTACAAACTATCAGAATAAAATGTGCTTTACTACTCTAGTCTACTACTACTCACTATCTTGGTGCATGCGCTCGTAATCTCGAGATTAGACCACTGCAATGCGCTCTACGTGGGGCTACCTTTGAGGCTGCTGCGGAAACTACAGGTGGTGCAGAATGCGGCGGCCAGATTACTTAGTGGAGTGGAAAGATACCAGCACATCTCACCCACTCTGGCCGCTTTGCATTGGCTGCCCATCTGATTCCGCATCAACTTCAAAGTGTTGATGCTTACTTATAAAGCCCTAAATGGTTTAGGGCCTCGATACTTGGCGGAACGCCTACTCCCACCAAGATCTACCCGTGTCACTCGTGTGAGCCAGGAGGTGAGGCTGAGGAGCCTAATGCCGAGGGAGGCCCGGAAGGAAAAGACAAGAAATCGGGCCTTCTTGGCGGTGGCTCCTCGCCTCTGGAATAATCTACCTCCTGAGATTCGTGGGGCACCCTCGCTGGGTACCTTTAAGAAGGAATTAAAGACATGGATGTTTCGGCAGGCCTTCCCTTCACATAATTCCTGACCCTCTTTTCCTCTCCTACTGTTTTCTGTTTTGTTTTCTGTGTATCGCAGTGTAGTGTTTTTATTACTTAGAATTGTCTATTTTTACTTTTATTGTATTATTGTATGATTGTTAGCCGCCTAGAGTGGTCCTCACCCGACCAGATAGGCAATCTTAATTCCGGCTTGGGATTCCTCCAGTCCTGCCTTTCGCATGATGTATTCTGCATATAAGTTAAATAAGTGGGGAGACAATATACAGTCATTACTGATCCCCTTTATACAGTAATGCTCTTAATTAGGACCAGTGCTTTTTGCTTATTAGTGAATGGTGTGAAGTGACATAGAAAAGGACTGGAGTTCTAAATTCAGATTCAGAACTATTCAGAGGTATAAAAACGAGCAGAGAGTAGAAAGAGCTGGAACAGAATTTCTGCAACGTGCGCATTGCCATTAACAATACAAACATGGTAAAGATGTTAAATATAAATAATATACATATAGGCAAAAAAAGTAACCTTTAAGGTAATGTTGATTGATTAGGAAAGGGATCGTAGGGTCATGAAGAATCCTAAAATACTGAGGCGTAAATATGGACCAACTCATTAATGAGGAAATATTACATCTGCTGTGCTACTTAGCCTAGGACTACAGTTTTGCAAGAAATACATTGGTTACTTTTGTTTTGTTTAGCCATTGAGTGAAGTTACAACTTTGATTGTTGCCATATTTTTAGGCCTGAGAGACTTAAAATTGTGGAGGGGTTGATGTATCTGTGCACAGCAAGCACACACCACACACTGTGTACAGCCAGGGTGTATGACACTGCCATCGAGCAGCTAAATTTGCAGCCCTTGGTCATGAATACTAGAAGCCAAGAACCTTTTAAGGGAAGGTGGTAAAGGTCAGAGTAATTTTTTAAAATAACTATTCCCAGAATCCCCCAGTTGGTCAGTTTGGCTAGCAGATTCTGGAGACTGTGGTCCAAAATTATTTTTCTAAGTTCTGCAAAATGTTGCTTTCCATCTTCTGTGCCTGTTCTTTTCTGTTCCTGTTCTGCTTCATGTTCTGTATTTTGTAAGTTTATTTTGAGTAGGAGGAAGAAGTTAAAGTAAATACGAGAGAGAGAGAGAGAGAGAGAAGGTGAGAGATGTGTGGGAGATAGAGAAAGATGAGGATAAATGTCCTTGTTTAGAGTTACTTTTTTTAGTCTGAAATCCATTGTATATTCATTCACCCGGATATAAGTACTACTGAACTCAATAGTACTTCCTTTTTTAACACAGTTGAAACTGGTAATTTTGCTTCTTAAATATATGTTTTCAGAATAATGTGCAGTGAGATTCACTTGTATTAAGTGAAATTTAGAAATTTGAAGTCAGGATATAATTTTTAAAAAAATAGATAAATGTATTGACTTCTCTTTCTGTTTCAGGCTGAAGTTGACAAGAACATTGACCTCCTGAAAAAGAAAGATGAAGAATTGAGTTCTGCCTTGGAAAAAATGGAAAGCCAGTCAGAAAATAATGACATAGACGAAGTCATTGTTCCAACTGCACCACTTTATAAACAGATTCTGAACTTGTATGCTGAGGAGAATGCCATTGAAGATACCATCTTTTATCTGGGTGAAGCTTTGAGACGTGGAGTGATAGATCTTGACATCTTTCTAAAGGTAGGTTTGATGAAATATTCAGAGATATAAGTTGTAATGAAAGAAACATTTTGAAATGCAAAATGTTATTCTTCCCATCTCTGACATCATAAGCAAAGCTATAGTTCAGTGAAACAGGAAGATATAACAGTATGCAATGGAGTGATCTCATTTTCTGCTTTCCTGTTTGTTCTGTACCCACTTTTCTCCATGTTTTTCCCTGTTCTCCACGCATCTGTTCTGTGCCTGATCCTTACAACTGCAAAATTCATAGTAGTTTCTTGATACCAATAATTAATTTCCTTTATCCCATCTGTCCATTCTGTAATCTTAATGAAATACAGTGGACCCTCGACTTATAGACGGCTCGACTTACAGACTTTTTGAGTTACAGACTTCTCTGGCCGCAAAATTTAGATTCGACTTGCAGCCGGAGAATCGACTTACAGACCAGAAAAAAACCAAAATGGAACAAAAATAGAATAAAAACTGCCAGTTATGGGATTAATTGGTTTTCAATGCATTGTAGGTCAATGGAGATTCGACCTACAGACTTTTCGACTTGCAGCCACCTTTCCAATACGGATTAATTCTGTAAGTAGAGGGTCCACTGTATAGGGGCTGAATAGACATATATATATATATATATATATATATATATATATATATATATATATATATATATATATATATATATATATATATATATATATATATATATATATATATATATATATATATATATATATATGAGCATAAATGTACAATTTGATTTCAAGGAGATTCATAACATATACCGTCCGTGTATAAGACGATACTTTTCTCTAAAATCTTTAGATTAAAAATTGAAGGTCTTATACATGGAAGTAAGGAGGGGGGAGGGATCAAAGCGCTTTGATCCCTGCTTTCCCCCTCCACTTTCTTGCAATGAAATACATTTTAGGTTTGAAATCTAATAAAAAAATTAAAGTGGGAGCGTCTTATACAAGGGGGCATCTTATACACAGAAAAATATGGTAATTCTGCACCCTGCCCCCATTACAAAAACTTACACATTTTTAAGAGCTGAATTTATTTGCTCAGACATTTGGTCAAAACCAATATAGTCTGGGCCTAGTGGGTATATAAAACAAATTTTCAGCATTCCTTCATGATCTGACAGAAATGGAACCAAACTCGCAGATAGGGCTAGCTTGATGCTGAATCTTGATTCTGATTACAGAATTCTGAGTAGGGTTATTTTAAAGCTAAATCCACAATTCTCAGCATCTCTTTCAATAGAGAAGTTTTCTGATCAAAGTGGATATGTCCATATAAAATACAGAACTTGTGTCAGGCTGAAGTGATTTTTACTGTGTCCTTGTCTGATCTCTTCTCAGCATGTCCGTCTCTTGTCTCGCAAGCAATTCCAACTGAGGGCACTTATGCAGAAAGCAAGAAAGACTGCAGGACTCAGTGACCTCTACTAACCCCTGGCATATGTAAGAATGGTCTACATCAAGCGATCATATTTTTCTTTTAATCAGTAGGTGGGCAGAGTAAGTTATTACATCATTCAATTGTAACATATTTTGAATGGATAATATATTTTCTTTTGCTTCTTTTTGGTAAGGACTAGCTTTTATTAATGCACTTTCTATTCTCTGTAAACCTTTTTGCATTGCTGAGCTAGTGGGTGAATAAAATTTGTTGCATAACCCTTCTCTTGTGCTATAGACATTTGTGCAGTACATACCACTTCTGCGCTTTAACGCCTGTAGGATGCTGAATATTTTATCTGTGTACTTCTAAGATTAATTTATAATAAAAGTGGAGATTTGTAGGGGATAAATTGTGGTTCTGTTATTCAGAGAATTTGTTGCACAGCCTGATCCTGTACGTACTTGCCACCTTTGTTCAGTGGGCTTAATTCTTAGTAAGAGTGCCTAAAATTGTAGTCTGGTGCTAATTTGTGGGTTCTGTTAATTGAATTTATCAATTAAAATCACAGTTCCCTATCTCATCCAGATTATTGTGCTCAATAGTTGAGTCATCTGGCTCAGATATTCAGCTATGAAGAGAAGGTTCCCAGTTAAAACTGTCCATTTGCTATTTTAAGCGGAACTGCACTACATTAAAAGTTGTAGCCCTATGCAAGCATTAGTAAACCTTCCAGCCACACACTTAAGATGACTTAGCTGTGCCACCTCTGCCAGTATCTACACATGGTTACTGAGGAGCCTGCACATAAACAGCAACTTTTCTCTATAGGGCCCCCGCTAACTTTTAAATTAGGCATCCTTCAATCTCGAGAGACTATGGTAACTTGCTTTGAATGGATGACTTGGAACAGCGTCTAGTGTGGCTGAGGAGGCCAATTTGAGAGTGACAATCTCTTCCACACTGAAGAGAAATACAATCTGTCCCCTGTCCAGCTCCCTGATTTTGCTGGTTTCGGGACTGCCTCTTTGCCTCGGCCCGCTGGACAAATGTCTCTTCAAAATGGGAAGAGACCATGATGCACCGCCTGCCTCCAGGCTGAACGCTCAGATGTGAAGGTTTCTCATCTGTTGAGGTCCACTCCTAAGGCCTTCAGATCCTGTTTGTGATTCTTGTATCACAGCTGTGCTCTCCCTTTGGAGCGATTTCCCTGCACTAATTCTCCACACAGGAGATCTTTTGGAATCCGACCGTCAACCATTCTGACATGTCCAAGCCAATGTCGATGTTGCTGACTACATGTAGGAAAAGAAAGAGGGGGCTGGGAGCTCCCTTCTTAAATGTGCAGATGAAAGCAGGTATTCTGATTACTGAATATGGCTCATATAGTAACTGCAAACACTAGGTAGTATGGTTTGACTGTTTTTGCTGAATGTAGCACTAATCTCTATCATTACTAATACAGCAATTGCCCTGTTACTTAGTGCTTCTATGCCTTATGTCAGGCAATGAATGGAATTTGCTGATGGCGTGCAAGCCTTTGTCTAGGGATGCACACTGGCAGTTGGTTCTCAATACTAGAAATATAGCCAGTCTCAAGCTGGTTCTCTAAGCTTGTAGGCTTCATTTTGGAATTGTTCTGGCTCCCATGGCCAGAACAGCTGGATATATTTTGTAATCTCCAGTCTGACAGAGTTCTGAATTATTAAAAGCTTAGTCCCCACTCTTTATTTCTTTTTAATATTTTGGTGGTACAACAATGGCATTACCCAACTCTGCTTCTCAGTCTACAGAATTCAGATACAAATAGGAAATGAAAGTAGCTGTAGCTTGTTAGCTTTCTTCTTTTCAGGAGAGTCCTTAGGCATAAAGATGTCTATTTCTATCTGAGACTGGTTTGTAAAATCTCAGGAAAAACTGGGCACAATTGGCAGATTAGTTCCTTTTCATGTCACTTCTATAGCTAATGCAGTGGTTCCCAAACTTTAAATAGCCCTTCCACTGATATAGGGCAGGATAAGCAAATACATAAAACAGAGAGCAATTATCAGTTCAGACATTCCACATAGCGCCACATTTCTCCCAACTGAGAACCACATTGTGAAGGAACACCTGGGTTTTAACAGGTACATAAAGCGTATGTCAGGCCATGTCTCCTGAATATGGGAAATGATGTCAAAAGACTGTGGGGGAAGCGGGGAAACTATGGAGAAGACTCGCTTCCATATTGTTACCATATAGCCATCTGCAGTATGAAGTGACCAGCAGACCACCTCCTGATGATCTTAGTGACTGCACTGGTCTGCAAGGTGATATGTTGGTTGTCCAGTCAAAAATAGTACAAAAAACCCACCTCGAACTTGGTACAGTAGCACATAGTAGCCAACATTATTCCTTTCCATTTTTGTTATATATACTGTCCTACTGTAAGTGATGCACTCTATCCTAAATAGCCAGATATTAAAGCTAGCATCAAATGCAATATATATTTCTGCATAGATTTTGAATTATTTCAACTCCTTTAATGCTTTTTACAGACCACAGAGACAAAAGTAGCAAGGGTTTGTTTTATTTTATTCATTGGGCAGGTACTACAGTTGGGCAATTTCATCAGTTGTAATTGTTGCACACAGAAGTTTTCTTCACTTTACATTTAAGACAACTACTCTGGGAGAATACAGAAGCTTCTCTTAAAGTTTGCACACAGATCTGAAAAGCAGTAGTGTCTGGAAAAAAATAAATTTAGAGCTGCTCAGTAGTGAAAATTTTAAGTTACTATCAGCAGAGAATACTGGTCAGTGTATTTTTCAATGCTTTTTGATTACAAGATACTCTTTGGTTTCTTTCTAGAGTTTTTGGCAGACCAACTTGTGCTCTTCTGCAGTGAGATTAAGTTTAGCCGGGGAAAGGCTCCTTCGGCAATGTTGCTTCACGGCTTCTTTTACACCACTCAGCAAGACAAAGTTACAATCTAGTTCTGACTGCAACTCTATATTGTGAAGCACAGGAGCAGCAAGTTTCCTACTGGATGGGAAAATTGAGTGTAATTTTAGCTGTATTGTGTGTTGTATTAGCTCATACACATCATAAAGGAGTTGACCTACTTGCAAAGTGCAACAAAACTATTTGCTAGGACCCAAGTAACGCTAGTAAGCAGTGACGTGACAAGGACACCAGGACTAAAACTGAAGTTCCTTTTGGATCCCCCAGAGTGTATCTGCACTCTTCTTCAGTTTGTCTTCCTCTTCACTCTTCAGAGTCATATTTACCACATCTGTAATGCCAGAATAGCCCAGCACACAAGGTATACTTAAGAAGACATCATCCTTAATCCCATGCATACCCTGAAAAGAGAACATTGAAAAGTCAGAAGTTAATAAAAAAAGCATGTCAGTTTGCCTATAACGAACGTTCTTTTTCCATTCATAAGAAACACCAGCCCAGGCAGGGAGAAGACATGGAAAAATTCCAGACAGAGCAGATTTGCCAGCTGTTTTCTTCTGTTTTCCAATAAGTAGCTTCTGTCCACGATGGGCAAACATCAGGGCCCCTGCTCAACGATATGGACTTCGTCAATCAGGCTCATTAAGTTGCCATTCCTTATACTGTCAGCTTTGTTATTCATCCAGTACAACAAAATGCACATTTGGCATTAAGAACAATCGCCCCTTCTCAACCTCTCATTGCAACTATCAGGAATTCTTTTCTCTTTCTCCAGCCCTCTGGTGCAGGACTTGGGGATGCAGATCTGTTGACAGAACTGCTTCCATCAAGGGAACTGTACCATTCAGTCCAGGTCCTTTATGTCTCAATATCTAAAGTAAATCTGAAATATCTGTGTAATATGTACTACAGTGGTGCCCCGCAAGACGGGCACTCCGTTCGACAACGAAATTGCTTGACGTTGATGTTTTTGCAATCGCAAAACGATGTTCCCTATGGGGGAATTTCACTTTGCGGTGATCGGTTCCCTGCTTCGGGAACCGATCATCGCAAAGCGATGATTTTTTAATTACGAACGCATTAATCTGGTTTTAATGTGTTTCTATGGGCTTTTTAAAATCGCATGACGACGTTTTCGTTCTACAGTGATTTCGCTGGAACGAATTAATGTCATGCGAGGCACCACTGTATATAATAAACAGAAGTAAATGGTCAATTTGCCAGCATTGATTCAAATATTTCTTACCATTAAAAAGTTTTATTTTAAAACAGTAAAACTGCTGTTGCATGAACCAACTGTTTTCTCAAGGGTGGGGAGGGACAAGAAAACAATGGGGCTAGAACATTAATAAGTATTCTTGGAAATTTGGGCTCAATGTTCAAATCACAGATCATAATGCCTTACCTTCACCATTGTAGAAACTGGGTGTACTCTCCTTAAATTCTTCATTATGGTTTCAGCTAAATCGGCCACAGAGAGCCCAATGGCCCAAGAGGTGTATCCCTTCAGCTTGATAACTTCATAAGCACTGCAGAGGATGATATTGAAAAGTATTAGACTGTCGGCAAAAGCAGCCTTGGTACCCCTGACTGTGGTCTTTCAGAAATTACAGCTAGCCTCCAATTCAGGAATAGCGGAAGGGCAATTATGTAAGTGTACCTCCCACCTCAGCAGCTTCCTTTCTGCATGACTGGCCACGTGGCAGGGGGCCAGCTGGAGCAGAACTAACACAATATTGCCCCTCCATACTGAATAGGATATTACCCTATGCCTGCTAAACCACCATGTCAGCCACCCATCCTGGGCTTCATTTAAGCATGTTTTTGATTTTCTTTTTCTAATTCTGTATCTCATCTGTGCTGCTGCACAACTTGGGTTCTTGCATTTATTAGCGTTTGTTAAAACAAATTATTACTTTCTTAGCTGTATAAATTCCAGTCCCAAGATCAAACGTTTGCAAATAGGTACATTCTTTAAACATATAAATAGCAATGCCCCTGCCCCACAATCAAACCAAAGTTTCTCCAAATTCACAATTTATTTCTTTAGTACAGTGGCTCTTAACCTTGGGTTACTCAGGTGTTTTTGGATTGCAACTCCCAGAAGCCTTCACCACCAGCTGTGCTGGCTGGGGTTTCTGGGAGTTGCAGTTCAAAAACATCTGAGTAACCCAAGGTTAAGAACCACTGCTTTAGTAAATAACAAGAAATGTAGTCACTGATCAGTGAGATCCAAATTTGGTAGCTGTTTTATTAACATAACATTAACATAAACAATGTAGATCATTGTTTAAACAGAACACTGGACAGTTTGGTAAACTGCTGTAGCACTCATCTACAAATTCACAGAGGAGTTTAAAATGTTACCTCTCTACCACCTGCTTGTGGACCTCTTTCCAATGTTCCTTGTCACTGTCAGTCCCCATTTCAGGATGTAAACCTTTCAGGGAGACACCAGCAACGTTCACACCACTCCAGACAGGCACTGAACAAAGAAAAAAAAAAGGAACAAATTGCTGCAAGTTTTCCCACCTTTCAGAATACAAATCACATTACTTGGTTGGCTGGTTGGTTGATTTTCCACCCATCTAGTCTTGATATAGAACTAAGACTTGCAACTGACTTGAAGTGCTGTAACTCTAAACAATCTGTATTACTGTGATTGTATGCACCTCATTCCTTCCCCCAGATTTTCCCATTAGGGCAGGAGAGAGAGCAGCGTAGGTAGCAGAGCAACCACTCCCAGCTGGAAATATGCAACACCAGGGTAGGCATGTGTGACTTCCTCTGGAAATCATTGGGAAGAATAGTGGTGCCTGTGGGAATTTATTCAGCTTTGTTCTCCATTCACCTTTCTCTGTGCAAGGACAGTGAAGGGAAAGCAAAACACACTTACCCAGCCCTCCATCAGCCTAAAGACACAACAGATACTAATCTTTTTCTTCTTTCTGCTTGGGGCCATATTAGCCACCATTTTGTTCCTCTTCACTTAGAACCCCAGGAGGGAAAAGGTAATGGCTGTCCTATTGCTGTCCTTTGAAACTGAATAGTTTTGCTTTTGTAATGCTTAGTAACTGAACTTAATGTAATAAATTGTTTGAATGCTTTGGGGGCAGGAATTACTGCCCATTTCAGGCAAACAAGAGGCAAATTACTTTTTTGCTTAGTGTCTCTAGTGAGAAATGTGGGCCTTTAACAGAATAATTTTTACACTTTGAAATAGAATTCTACCGTGTTTTCCCGAAAATAAGACAGGGTCTTATAATATTTTTTGCTCCCAAAATGCATTGGGGCTTAGTTTCAGGGGAGGTTTTATTATTTTCATGTACAACTATCTACATTTATTCAAATTTAGTCCTGTCATCGTCTTCTGGTTACATCCTGAAAAATCATACTAGGGCTTATTTTCAGGTTAAGTCTTATTTTCGGCAAAACAGGGTAGTAGCAGGACTTCATTGTTATGGATGCAACTGTGAGCAGGAAAGAGGTACAGAAGAATATGGGCTTGGACAATATAGGTAAGATAATGTCATTGGACATCAAATATTATTAAGTGGAAGAGATGCCATGAACAAGCCCAGGAACCTGCCTGTCTGTAACCCGTACCTTGTCTCAAATCTGACAAGTGAGACAGGCAAGTTGGAGCTCATGTTTCAGTAGAAGTGGACGTGCTGTACCACATCACATGCTAGGTGTCAAGGATTAGGGATTCTACAAGTTTCCTATACAGTGTCATCAAGGAGATCATCAATGGGCATCAGGTATTATGGCAATCTACCCTGTTTCCCCAAAAATAAGACCTAACCCGAAAATAAGCCCTAGTATAATTTTTTTAGGATGCTTGTAATATAAGTCCTACCCTGAAAATAAGCTTCAGTTAAGTGAAACCCTGTCCTCCACCATTGGGCAGCAACCAGAAGATGATGACTTGACTGTATTTGAATAAACGTAGATCGCACATGAAAAATATTAAGCATCTCCTGAAAATAAGCCCTAATGTGTGTTTTTGGAGCAAACATTAATATAAGACCCTGTCATGTTTTTGGGAAACACTGTATAAAGCATCACTATTCCTCTCACAAAACATTGCTGGGAACATGAGAGTTAAGGTGTTATTGCACCCATGTCTTACTGATAAAATTTCCAGAGGCCTCTTCTTGGCTACTGTAGGAACAAGTGCTACTTTGATTCAGCAGGACCCGTTCTTGCATTGTTGAAAGTAAAAGTTTTTAGATAATGGGGCTGGGGGGGGAGAGATGAGCTAGAACTGCTTACTAAGAGCAATAACTCCAGTTAGCAATTGGACAAGGAAAGGATAGCTTGTCATCTGGGCTATGATAAACCCTGAAATGGACTTCAGGGCTATGATAAGCCCTGGAGTCCAGAAAACTTGGAGCTGTTTCCCACTTTGTGTCTGTCAATCCTTGCTAGTTACTCTGAGGAAGACTGACTTAGCATTTTAGTTCCTCAACATAGGATATCAGAGATACAAAAAGATATCTTATTTTAAAAAGGCCTTTTACAGAACTGCATCCATCAAGAGACTTTTACGTGAAGGGATTTATTCTGAACTCCTCTGTTAAGAGTAAAGGGCAGAATCCAGTCTGGTATGGTTTGGCCTACTTAGATTACAGAGCTGACCTTTTCTGAACAGAACTAGCCAAGTCAAATATAGATCCTCTAGTGTTACCTTTATGCAGCAGGAAAAGCTAGATGGGCTTTCATGCTGATAGAGAAAATTTTCTTCTGCTCTGTCCAGCTCATGCAAATCTGATGTGCAGTGGCGGGATTTCCCCCTCACCTTTCCTCAGGTAACATGTTGTGTCTGCTAGGCTAATAGTGTAAACCCAACTATTCCACATATGTTCCAGACCTTCTCAACACCTGCTATGAATACAGAAGTAGTTTGTAGCTGTGAATAATGGGAGAGCCCCCGCACTAGTCATTAGTGAACAAATACATAATTAACTGGTTTTCATCCTCTGAGAAAGGGCTTGGTGTGGAGGGGGGTGTCACACTCACCACTGGAGTCTCCATGCTCTCCAACAATCCAGCCATGGCAGCTGAGAGGGTGGATCCCCAGCCTTTCACCCATCAAGTGGCGGAAACGGGCAGAGTCCAGATTGCAACCACTTCCAATAACACGGTGCTTTGGAAAGCCACTAATCTTCCATGCAACATAGGTCAGAATGTCCACTGTTGATAGGAAAAAGTACTTGATTAAAATGTGTCTGTCATATGAAGGATAATGGATGGGATCCAGACTTCATTACACTTAAAGAGTAAATCCCTCAAAATCAATGGGATTTGAGTAGGCCATGACTGACCTTAGGAATTTTCAGGAAGACAGACTTTTGAGGGGCAGGACCTCAATTCATTCAGGATTGAGCATGCCCAATGGTCACAAAATGGTGCCAAGAGAAAGGGAGAAGTCTGTGAATTATGGTAAATGGAATGACCTATCTGGTATCTTGAACAGAACCACTCCACACCACAACATATTGTAGCTTCCATTTACTTAACCATAACTAAACCCAGCATCAAACCACGATGCCCACTTCTGATTAGCACTGAAATATTAACATTCCTGTGCCAAAATCTCTCTTAAATACAATAAAATCAAAGCTGGGAAATCCCTTTTCAGATCTTGAGAACTGGGATAGAAGTGCATGTGACTTGTCCAAGACAAACCTCCAGCCCCTTAGGAAAACATGGTCCACCTTCAGCAGCCTTACAAAGTTTTGCAAATGCAGACTGAACTGCTATCAGGGCTTTATCACCTACTATATCACTTGTTAGCAACAGAATGCAAGGTTTTCAGTTTCAGTTTCTCTTGTGGAAACAGATACCCCTTGCTCCATGAGCAGTCAGAGCAGGTAATGACCAACCTGGATTGGAGACGACCAGAAGCTTGCAGTCAGGGCTGTACTTGACAACATTAGGAATGATGAATTTGAAGATGTTCACATTGCGCTGAACCAGATTAAGACGAGACTCGCCTTCTTGCTGGCGGGCTCCAGCAGTGATGATGACCAGCTTAGAGTGGGCAGTTACAGCATAATCTGCAAATAATAATTATTAAAAATCTGCATTTATTCGATATATCTCACCATGTATCTCTAGTCTAGATTCACACATCACTGTGACACATCCAGAAAGCAGAAGTAGGTTTAAAAGTAAAGGTAAAGGTTCCCCTTGACATTTTTTTTTTGTCCAGTCGTGTCCGACTCTAGGGGGCGGCGCTCATCCCGCTCTTCAAGCCATAGAGCCAGCGTTTTGTCCGAAGACAATCTTTCCGTGGTCACATGGCCAGTGTGATTTAGACACGGAACGCTGTTTACCTTCCCACCGAGGTGGTCCCTATTTATCTACTCGCATTTGCATGCTTTCGAACTGCTAGGTTGGCGGGAGCTGGGACAAGCGACGGGTGAAGTAGGTTTACAGATACAGAATTATGTATATTCAAGTTGATCACTGACTGACTGAACTACAGGAATGTATTATCAGGAGCTCCATACAGATCCTACTCCTAGCTGCAGAAACTGCCTTCAAGGCTTCGCTTCTATAACAGAGGCTAGAATCTTGTTTCCAAAATACTGCTTAAAGATTCTCATGGTTCCTTGAAGTTGTGTTTCTATGCCAAAATCATGTTTGGAAAATTAACAGTGATATAACTGGCTCACTCTGAAACACCCTTGTGTGACGCAACATAGAAGCAGCTATTACAACACCATGCACTCACCCCTCCCCAACATTCCCGTCCAATGAAAGCTTTGTGTACAGTTTTGCTTTTAACCAACTCCTTGTAATAACAGCACAATGCATGTGGCTGATTTTATGCAAGGCCTGAGTCCCAACAGGAGCTACAATTCTCAACAGTATGGAAAGAGAATGGAAGCAAC
The DNA here is from genome assembly GCF_051106095.1 of Pogona vitticeps. Taxonomy (NCBI): domain Eukaryota; kingdom Metazoa; phylum Chordata; class Lepidosauria; order Squamata; family Agamidae; genus Pogona; species Pogona vitticeps. Next base: position 259,316,780 of record NC_135783.1, read on the forward strand.
AACCACAACTGAAGCCATAATTTTCAACTCTCTATAGATATCACTGGGACATGGGGAGGGAAGTACATTTCTCTTAGTCATTAAATGCTATTTTAATGTACTGTCAACTAAAACATTATCACAGACAGGGCAGAGGTCAGGAAATGAAGGAAAGAGATGCCCTGACAGCAATTATACCAGGCAAGACATAAAGTTTCTCTACACAGCAACTCACTAGGTCTTGGATTGCATGGCAATAAATACACGGGCCCTGCAACTGTCCAACACTGTTACCTTTTATCAACTTTTTACTTTGAATGCCAACACATAGGAACTGCAACTCACAAGGGTTTTCCATATACAGCTGCAGATCCACAGCTGGCTAGATCAGCTGCTCTCTTCTCTAGTTCAATGAACACTCATAAGAAAGGGAAGATCAAGCAACACCATTTTCAGCAACATCCAAGCAAGGAAGGAATAGTATTCAAGTTCACAAGCATAACCATTCCCTTCAGTTAAAAAAGAACCTTCTTACGGTAACTTCAGCGTCTGAAATGGTGGTCTATATAATAGAAAGCAACATTAACCTTTGCCAGAGACAATCTTTGGTGTCCTGAGAAAGAGGCTACCATGCTGAAGGTCCAACATCTCTCCCTTTAGCTTATCCTCCACAACATCAACAAGGGCAAGTTCATCAGCTAAATCCTACAAAAAAAATAAAGAAAGAAAAAGAAATTAAACATGCATCAACCTCCCAATTTCTGCTGGCTAGAATTCCATGACTCTAGCACTGCCCCTTGCAAATCCACAGCACTCAAGTCAAAAACAGGCAGACAGCCTTCTCACAGAGGCCTGCCAGGGCTTGGAAGTTTACTGAACTCTTGATGAGCTGCCTGCCATACATGAATAGCAGACCGTGTTCAGCATGAAGGATCATTGTTGCTGGTGAAGTTCTAAGTAGGAATGTGCCATTTGCAGTTAGTTTGTTGTTTTGCTTTGGCCTCTGAACCCAAGAATCCACCAGGCAGATTTCTGGGAGCTCCAGTCTACAGATCCATGTCTACACTTTTCCTTCACCTGGAGAAGGCGGCTGCATGGCCTCTTCTGGCCTGGATTTCCTGTTGTTAATGTACAAAAAAGGAAGCTGCTGCAGTACTTCCTGGAAGTGGTACTCCCACTGTCCTTTGGGCTCTATAGAAGGTAACTACTAAAGAAATGTAACCTCAAGGAAGCACTGTCGTCATTTCCCTTTTTATACATTAACAACAGAATGCAAGACTCAGATAGGCCTTGGTCTGGGTGAGTGAAACAGAGGTGTCTATAGGTGGGGAATTCTTGGGAGAATTCTGAGACCTGGGGTCCAAACAAGCAAACAAACAAACAAACAAATATTCTTTAAAAATATGGAATAGCACATCCCTAGTTCTCACCACCTAGCAGGGACAACCTAGCGCTGAAATTTTGAATAGCACTGATGCATCCACTCACAACATCTATATGAATGGCTATGAAAAGAACATACAACATCTCTTTGCAGAAAAATATAACAATACAAAAGTTAATGCACATTGATATTAAGCTATTAATAACTTCTCAAAAGCTTAGATCTCCTTAGAAATAGAGCTTGTTCATGGAGTTTACAAAAACTACTCTCCGAACATTTTGTTGGCATTATGCCCCACTGAGAGCAGTGCTTCCTGAAAGTCGACAACTGTTTTAAGAATATTATTTTATGAGAAACATCCTCTAACCTGGTACTGATTAGATGTGTTGAGTTATGGTTCCCATCATGCCTGGGGATGATGGAAGTTGTAATTTAACACATTTAGAGAGAGTCTGATTCTGGAAAGACTATCTGAGGAGAACAACTGGACAAGTTGGAAGAACCACAGCTGTGATAATAGGATCACATCATGAAGTCCCAGATGAGCCACAGAGTACTTGAAAATGAGTCACATGGTGGGTACTACTTTTGAAATTATTTCTGTACAGTCTTTGAAAGATCACCATACAACACTTCCATGTCAGCACAAATCTACGCACTGGATGAATAGCAGTAATCTGTTGTGTAAAGAGGATTGTGTGACCAACCATGTATGATCAACCATGACAATAACCACAGTGGTATGGACATGGGTAGCACATGATGCAAAATCAACATACCTTCATCAAGATGCTTATGGCACAAGCCATGCCAACAGCACCAACCCCAACGACAGTAATCTTGTTGTGGGCATGGGGATGCTCATCTTTGTGGACATTTGCAATCAGTTTTTCCTTGAGAGACATCTTGTAGCACTGGGAGGGAAAATACACAAGAATCCCATTAGCTAATATTCATTGTTTAATGATTATGCTTTGCACTATGTCAGTATAAACCTTTACAAATATGGATCCCATAATATACTATAATGCTCCCCCAAAAAACCTTAGTGTCAATTTACAAAAAATTGACATTGCTCAATTAATTTTTTTTTTGCTAACCCAGTGTTTTGGTATAGAAGCAGATTCTGTAAGGTTTTCACAAGGACTCTGAATATAGAAATACAGGCACACAAGTCAGACATTAGGGACGTAAGCATCAACTTGTCCTATTTTTTCTTTTCTCAGCTTTCAGAACACTTTGGGATATATCAAGATTAAATTAGTTGAACGGGCTCCCTTTAAATCAACGTAACATGTTATGCAGAATTGTCCCCACCAGTTTCAGTGAGAAGCAAGTCACCAACTTATCCCATCGACACCAACAGGAACTGTAGTCAACTAATTTAGTTTGGACCCAACCTAAAAGATTAATACAAGCTTAAACCAAGACTGAAGAAAAGCTGAAAACGGAGGTTGGTAGGAAGCAGTGAGACAGCAGCATGGAATTTCAACATCATACCTGTGTCTTATCATAGGATCTGGGAATAGTAGGGCATTATCAAGAATGGTAGGTCGGTCAGTAGACATTCAAGTGCAAAGTCTACTTCAGAGAGATAAACCAACACAAACTGATACAAACAAAAGGATCAAAAGGTCTGGTGAAAAGCACTCTGTGTGCAGGGATGACAGAACTGGCAGTGCAACTGATTGCCCGAAGTTAAAGTCCAGCTGTCTGTTGAGTCATAAGGTCCCTTGGATTTCAGAGTAGAACCTGGGAAAACCTTGCCTAGTGTATGAACTTGGATTAAGCTTGGTGAGGCCTCTCCATGTCTGGATTCCATAACCTGATGATACTGATATACAAATTACCGTATTTTTCGCTCCATAAGACGCACCTTTCCATAAGACGCACCAATTTTTTAGGAGAAGAAAACAGGAAAATATAATCTGTTTTCTTAGCTCCATAAGACGCACAGACTTTCCACACCCCTGTTTTGTGGGAAAAAAGTGAGTCTTATGGTGCAAAAAATACAGTACTCTCCCTTTACTAGGAAACTTCCACATGAACTTTTTTGTTGTTGCTTCGGGTGGGAGGGAAACGATAGGCCAGCCCTATGCATAGAAATGACAGCCTCAGAAGTATAAAAGCAGATGGAGGGAGCAAGATATACTTGAGGGCAAGAGCCCATAAACTGCAATTCTAATAAAATACATGGAGTAGTAAGTTTAAGGTCTCTGCACCAGTTTGCTTACTATCCTTGCATGTTCAGACTAAGCTACCTTGACAGACTCACTACTTCTTGCCAGATGTATATCCTTTCCTTCCGGTAGCTCAGGGCAGATTGGCGCCTATTCGTTTTATCCCCAAAACAAGCCAGTGAGGAAGGTAAGGTGAAAGGGGGGGGGGAAGAATGAAATTGGCCTAAGGTCACATAGTTCGCTTCCTGAGTGACCAGGGATTTGAACACAGTCTAGTACCAAACTGACACTTTATTAGCAAAACACTGCAACACCATTAGATTTAACCATTTATAGAGATGCCCTCTTTACCACCCGGCACAATACCCTGCCTTGCCCTGCTTCTAGCAGGTTTTAAGCAGTCTAAATGCAGTGTGCTCCACCCCATATCATGTTTGCTGTTATCTGCTTTCCATGCAAAAGTAGAATCCTCACCTCCCCATGGACTGCAGTGGACCACACGATGATTCACCAGACCTAGACGATGGTCTAAACTGTTTTATCATAGACAGTACAGAGTATGGCAGGATCAACCAACAGAACCATACACACACACCAAACCTTGAGAGAGCCATACCCCCATGACACTGCAATATTGATTTATTTTTATTTGTTTTAATATTGGGGGGGGGACCCTTATGCCCCAATGCCCCCCAAAAGAAAGACAGAGGCACCCCTAAACATGGAAAAATTGCCTCCCACTGTATCTGTGGGATACAAGGGGGCTTTCTCAGCAAATTAAATTGGAAAAAAATATTTAAAACACTGGACCACAGTTTGATCACCCTTGTAAAGGATGCCACAAAGCCCAGTACATGGGCATCTTCATTATTCTCTATTTTTTTAAGCCTTGTGTTTATCATCATTTCTTACCACTGGCATTCTTGTTTCAGCCCCACAAAAGCACATTATATGTATTTGGGAGGAAATATATCAAAATGAGCTATTTCCACTGTATAACCAACAGCCTATTTTGTTCAGCCATGTAGCCCTGGTTAGACTACTGAGACAAAACTGGGAACACGCCAGGAACACAAAATGACTTTTCATTATCCTGATTATTTTGTGCCAAAAAGTTGTTATGATGATATTTCATTGCAATTTCAAACTCAGCTAACATTCTCAGTTCCTGGTTGGCCAGAATTGTTGAGACCTGCTTATTTCAAGGCTTTTCTATGACTCATCTAAAATTTCCAGCACTAACTCGTCCATGTTATGTATATGCAAAGCACTCAGATTTAGTTTTGGTGCCAAGACCAGAAACCCATTTGCTCCCAAGAAACCTGAGTTAAACAATGTGCAGTTTTATCGACAGGTATCAGGACTGAATTTGAGCCAAGCCTTATGGCCACAACATATTTAAGTGGTCAAGTTTACAACAGACTCATTCTTGAGGACAAAATGAGGCCCATCAGCTGTGCTTTGATGATTCCTCCTGTCTAGACAGGCCATAGACCAGGGTGGCTTACACATGAATCTATGGGGCACTGAAACAGCAGGAGATATGTGATGCCCTGATGCAAATTCGTAGCAATACTCTCTTAGCTACTGAACAACTTGTTTAGAATACTTGGATATGTATGGATCCAACACTGAATAAGCAGCAGAAAGAGATTCAAACTTGGGAGTGAAAACTGGTAGTGACAGATGGAAATCTGCAAACATTTGCCTCCAGGGTGAGGCAGGATGTCATGTTGAGTCAGAGGCCAGGACTATCTAGAAGGGAAATTGTTACCAGCAGTCAGGAAACAGAAGGTTGTGTGGTGCCAACCAAGGGCTTCACATCCAACCCTAGATGCAGATAAAGGGCTATGACACTGACAGCTTAGAAGACAAGAGAGCACAGGAGTAGGTAAGAGACCTGAAAGAGCCTTGAAAAGTTGCTTAGAATTAAGGGGGCTTTAATATCGCAAATGTTTTGAATCACTCTGATCCGATTCAAGGTCCCAAACTGTAGCAAACATGAGCCATCAGCCTACAACTGGAGTTATTCATCAGGCACACCAATCCCCAAAGCATACACAAAGTGGGACAAAGTATGGCATAAGAAGAGGGAAACTTGTTAACCAAGACTGATGAAGAGATGGGGAAGGAGAAGGAGATGTATGTATTCCGCATGACAATGTCAGGAACAGTTTGAGGGAAGAGTCAAAAGATTCTCCCACAGGAAGGTATCAGGAGGCCAGGTGTTGCATCGGAACCTGTCACTCAAGACAGAAGTCTTTTCAAGTCCACACAATACTAACCATACACTGATCCATCCATTAGAGATTATAATCCGAAATTATCACTATTTATATGTTCAGAATTTTCCTACCTGGAAAATATCCATAATTGCAGAGAAAGAAACACAAGATATTCTATCTCAATGTCCACTTGCTTTATTTCTTTCCTTTTTTTAAAAAAAAAGTGAGTGTGGAACAGAGAGGAACCATACTTACGAACACCTTGACCTATGAATATTTTGAGTTATGAACAGCTCCGTTCACATAATTCTGCTTTGACTAGCAAACAGAGCTTTGACTTACAAACACAAAAAGGCAGGGGAAAGGGTGGGAAATTCAAATAGCTGACTGTAGGTGGCGACAAGGCTGCTTCTTTGTAACTCTTTCGCCCTGGCAGTTAGAGTGTGCAATCCAAGGAGGCTGCCTACTAAGGTAAGGTGCTGCTTTATACTTTTTAAAAACTGTTCTGGGTATTTTTGCAGCATGGTTTTCGGCTGGGGGGGGTTATGTTTCTGAGCTGTGATGGGTCTGGGGGTTATTGGTTTTTTGTCCCCCCCATTTCCGATGGGGGGTTTGGTTGCTTTTTGGAGTGTTTTTTCCCATTTCTGATGAGTCTTGGTATGCTTTTGGGGTTTTCCCCCCTTTTTTCGATGTGTCTTGCATGCTTCCCTTGCTTAGTTCTCTTTGCATTTCTGATCTGCTCCATTTGTTTTCTGTAAGTTTGCAATGGTTCCTACATGCTTCCCTTGCAAATCAGAAAAGTTTTTGCAAGGGTCTGTGCTGGATTGGTTTAAAATGTGTTGGTGTAAAATGTGTGGGTTTAGCATGTGTTTTAGACTCCAAACTCTCTCCCTCCCCCATTGTCTTCTCTCTCTGTCTCCCTCCTTTCCTGCCCTTTTTAAAACTTAAGTCATTTTAGGTTAAAAAAAATTTCCCCTAATGGTAGAGGACGGATTAACTGGTTTTGCATTAGTTCCTATGGGAACTAATGCTTCGACTTACAAACTGTGCCTTGACATAAGAAAAAAAACAGCCGGAACTAATTAATCGGGTTTCAGTGCATTCCTATGGGAAATGCTGATTTGACTTAAGAACACCATTCCGGAATGGATTAAGTTTGTAAGTCAAGGCACCACTATACAGTGGTGCCCCGCTTGACAATTACCCATCGCAAAACAATGATTCCAATGTTTTTTTTTTCATTTTACGACGATCAGTTCCCTGCTTCGGGAACCGATTTTTTGCTTCTCCACAATTAAAAACAGCTGATCGCCGGGTTTTCAAAATGGCTCCCTGCTGTTTTCCGGACCTATTTCCGGAAGACAGCGATGCAAAATGGCTTCCCCTATGGAGGATCTTCGCTGGACGAGCAGGTATTTCCCCCATTGGAACACATTGACCGGTTTTCAATGCATTTCAATTGGTTTTTTTTTCACTTGACAAGGATTTCGCTGTACAGCGATTTTCCTGGAACACATTATCGTCGTCAAGCAGGGCACCACTGTATGGGGATCAATTCTTTATCTTCCCCCCTTGCAGTTGTGGTAATGATCCTGCTCCCACGGCTCAGAAACTTTACTTTTTCGGGCTATTTCTCCAACAATTCCCTAGCAACTATGGCAATTATTACTGTTGTAGCTAAAAACAAATACACAAATTTTCTCAAGCCGTTGCTGTTCCAAACATGGAGATCCTGATCCTATCCTGCAGAAGTCCATTATGACACTAACACAGGCTACCCAGAAGACAGCCACTGCAAAGCTTTCTAATTTTAGGACATGCACTTACCCAAACGCAATTGCTGCAGTCTTGAGAGCCACTGGCAATTTGAGGCAGCAAATAAATTATTTAGGAACTGTCTACAAAATTCAAGTGTTTTGGGGGCAGGGAATCCTGTGGTTTAATTGTCCAGCATTACTTATATCATCTGCACCCCAAGGTGCTATTTATGATTCCTACCAGTGAGTATGAATTAACAGTGGTACAGTTCCAAACTAGGCAGGAGGAACAGGTACATGACTCAACATTGGGCTCCACACACTTTTTGTTTTAATTAAAAATTTTACAGAACGAAACCCTGTGTGGTTAGAGACGTCTACAGTATCTCCAAATCCACCCCTGTTTTCAAACAATTGGTCCTGTCAGAATGGGCCAAAGCAGTGTTTGTGTTTCACACAAAATGGCAATCCATAAAACAGAGGCAGAGGTTGGACATGTTACTCCATGTTCAGCTGGGATGCGTAAAGAGCACAATCTTCCAGATATTGTTGGGACTGGAACTTTCACTAACCCTTGCCAACACAGCCAGTGGTGAGAAACAATGGGAGTTGCAATCCAAAGCCTGAAGGATCGCACTCTTCATTCACTGCCAGACTCTGTGATGGGTGACCCATACTCTAGCATAGTCAGATTAACGGAAATGAAACTGGGAGGTCTCGGTTGTAATCAGGGGGGAGACTGCCAGTGCTGGTGATGCAGGCTTTTGGAAATTCTTTGGTGATAGACACTAGGAAGTCCTTCTCAAAACAGTGCATCCATGATTACTCATCTCTCCAAAGGACAACCTGCTTTTTCCTGCCCTATGGGGCAGGTTCACATCAGTTCAGTCCAATACAGTGCAAGAGGAAAAAAAACTGGCATGCTATGGAACTCCATCTTCACAGTGCTTGTGAAAATAAGTTTCACATGAGGCAAAAAGCCTTGCAGGGCAAAAGAAGAAAGGAGGTGTAGAAAATTTTCCTACAGTGGAGGAATCTGGAGCATTCTCAGAAGTTGGGTCTAATACAAGGCATTCTCTTGCTGGCAACTGCATAATCTCGAACCAAGGGTGGATGAAGCCACATATTAATTTATACAGCCACAATAGTTTGCATACTATAATCTCCATAAAGCTCAGGTACACAAAATCAAATGCAATTAGTGCACTGGAAATACACAAAACTACAGTACATACAGTACTTCAATACACCATGAAAGCCCAGGTGAGCTTGAACTCAAGGTGTAGCAAAAATGTAGCTGGGTCAGTGTGATCAGATTGAGTTGACTTTGTCCATGGTTCAGAGGTATCCTTACTGGGTGATCTTGAAAAGTCTCCCTCTCTCAATCTACTTCACAGGGAAATGGTAACTCACAGGGTGACTTCTGAGGCCTGGTCTATCTTACAGAGCTGCCATGAAGATAAAGTGGGAAGGCAAAAGGGACAGCTTCACACCCTGCCTTGTGCTCACTAGAGAAAATACAAGATGGAACTGATCCTGGACAAGGAGGGGACTGACTTGCCTATATCCTCCTGAAGCTCTTACAGAAAAAAAGAAAGTAACTGACAGTAATAAAAAGGATCAGTGATTCATGAGAAGAGCAGAGGGAAATGTTGCCTTTAGAAAGACTGATGGTATGCAGGGCAGTGATTACACAACAGTCAAGGGCCGTGTGAAATGTACTCAGACCACGGTGCACCTGCTCTCTCCCCCCCCCCCCCCACAAATCAGCATACACGTCTGGTTCTACCAATTGCCCTGAAGGCCTGTGCAGGAATCTGGGAAGGAGCCCCAAATGGGAGGCGGGGATTCTTTCTTCCGGGCTCTGCCTCACCTTGCAAAGAACAGAGCCAAGTGGCTTTCATACAGTGAAATCTTCACGCGGCTTCTTCTTAACAGGCCTGCAAAACTTAGGCAGCAAGTCTAGATTCCCACCCCCACCCCCCGGACCTGGCCCTCCTTCCCAGGGTCAGCCCGATCCTCAACTCAGCTCAGGCGAGAGGAGCCTCCGAGTCCTGCTTTGCCAGCGTTGGAGTGAGCGGCGGCCTTCAGGCTGCCAGAGGGCTCTCGCCGCAGCATCGTGGATGCTGAGCGCCCCCCCATCCCCTCCAGCCCCAGGAGGGAGGGAGGGACGGAGGGCCAGCAAGGAAAAAAAAACCTGCACCGTGGCGCTAGGCTGCGATCTTCGACGCCCGGCTGGAGCCTTTCAGGGAAGGCGATGATGACTGAGCGCCAACGGTTTCCGAAAACAGCGGCAACCACGAAAGAGGATGTTGCAACACCGAAGAAGCCCAGAGCGAAGGCATCGGGGCCAACCCTAACCCAACACGGTGTTTGCCCTTGAACAGCCCCGTGAAACCCTCTTCCCGAACTTGGGACCCCCCAGAGACCCTGGACGGTCGCTCTTATCATTCCCAAATGATGGGAGCGGCACCGGCGCCTCTGGAGGCGCAAGTTAGGAAAGAGGGCTCCACAGGTCTTCGGAAGGGCTGTAATCACGCTATTACGCTCATCATCCGCTTACTTAAAAGAGAACTAAGCCTCATCCCGCAGAGCCCAGTCAGTAGCTTTTTCTCTCCCGCTCCCTCCAGAATTCTGCCCAAGACGCCTCCCGCCCTACAGAGTCCCCCAAGCCCTCTCTTTCCAGCCCCATCAAGTTTATTCAGGGCCCAGCGGATTCTCTTGATCCCCACACAGAGAGCATCACTCGGGGCAATCGCCTCCGCCTCCCCCCGTTACATAACCAACGGAGTCAACAAAAGTATTCCGTCTGCCGGTTCTCCTCCGCAAAAGAATACTCGAGTAACAGGAGAGGCGGCGGGGCTGGGTAGGAATCCTCTCCCATTTGCCTCCTCCAACAAACCACCCTTCCACCCGAGAGGATCGCGGGCACCTTCAGCCTCGCCCGTGCGTACGTGCGCGCACGCATGCCCGCGATCATCCAGGGGCTCCCTACAAAGCTAGCCTTTCGGGGAGGGGGGACGCATCTGTTTTAAGCGCTCGCAGCAGAAAGAAAAGAGAACTCTCGCAACGCCTTAAAGGCAAAACAACTTTTCTCCGCAGAAACTTTGGTTGCATCGGATCAGGTTGCGCGTCACGAAAGTTTGCGCCGATTCAAGAGAGTTTCTAGGCGCCGCCAAGGTCTGCCTCTGCCCCCAAACTGAACGCCTCGGCCGGCCGCCTGCCTGCCTACCTCTACCTGCCTACCCCGGCGCGCTTCCGTACCTGGGAGCGAAGCTTCCGCACAGACGACGAGACCCTCCGATTGCCGCTGCAGTACCGCGAGAAGCGGCGGGCGGGCGGGCGTTTAAATAGGGATCCCTCGCGTGACGTCACGGTGGGCGGGGCCGGTCAATGCTCTGGCCGGCGGGGCTGTGGCGGGACGTGCGAGCCCACACGTCGGGCGGGGCGGGGGCAGGTGGTGGAGTGGCGGGCACGCAGGGCGACGTCGCCCCGGCCCCGGCTCGGAACGCCAGCCCCGCGGGGGGACATCAGCTGGGAGGACACGTGGGGACCCACAAACGCCCTACTTCCCATGGAGGCCCCTAGGGGGCGGCAGCAGCGCAGCCCAAAGGATCACCCGCTATGGCGGTGTGTGTGTGTGTGGGGGGGTGCCGTCTCGGCAGCGAGAAGTTGAAAGATAATGCACGCAAAATGCAGGAGCCTTTTAAAGTCCTTCTCCCCCCCCCCCCACGCGCCCTCCTCGACCCTGCCACTTTTATTCTGATGGAAAAGATGCTGATCTGCAGCTGAGGGTGGCGAGGTCTGAAAGGAGACGAAAAAGGCTATGAGAGAGCTGCTTCCTTTCCCTTGCTGATGGTGGGAATCAGGTCTGTAAGGCTTCTGAGGGAGAAAGGGCAAACAAGCGCCTCTGTTGGGTTCCTCCAGCTGGTGTAGTGCAGACAACGGGTCTTGAAGGATGAACCTGCAGTATCCTCTCCGTTGATCACTTCGCCTTTGGCCCAGCAAGCCAAATTGTTGCTGTTAGTCGTTTAGTCATGTCTGGCTCTTCGTGACCGCATGGACCACAGCACGCCAGGCCCTCCTGTCTTCCACTGCCTCCCGGAGTTGGGTCAAATTCATGTTGGTCGCTTTGATGTCACTGCCCAACCATCGCATCCTCTGTTGTCCCCTTCTCCTCTTGCCTTCACACTTTCCCAACATCAGGGTCTTTTCCAGGGAGTCTTCTCTTCTCATGAGATGGCCAAAGTATTGGAGCCTCAGCTTCAGGATCTGTCCTTCCAGTGAGCACTCAGGGTTGATTTCCTTCAGAACGGATAGATTTGTTCTCCTTGCAGTCCAGGGGACTCTCAAGAGCCTCTTCCAGCACCACTGTTCAAAAGCACCAGTTCTTTGGCGGTCAGCTTTCCTTATGGACCAGCTCTCACTTCCATACAGTACATCCCTGCTGGAAAAACCACAGTTTGACTATGCGGACCTTTGTCAGCAAGGTGATGTCTCTGCTTTTTAAGATGCTGTCTAGGTTTGTCATCACTTTCCCCCCAAGAAGCAGGCGTCTTTTAATTTTGTGGCTACTGTCACCATCTGCAGTGATCATGGAGCCCAGGAAGGTAAACTCTGCTACTGCCTCCATATCTTCCCCTTCTATTTCCCAGGAAGTGATGGGACCAGTGGCCACGATCTTAGTTTTTTTGATGTTGAGCTTTAGACCATGTTTGTGCTCTCCTCTTTCACTGTCATTAAGAGGTTCTTTAATTCCTCCTCATTTTCTGCCATCAGAGTGGTATCATCTGCATATCAGAGGTGTTGATATTTCTTCCGGCAATCTTAATTCCGGCTTGGGATTCATCCAGTCCAGCCTTTCGCATGATGTATTCTGCATATAAGTTAAATAAGCTGGGGGACAATATACAGCCTTGTCGTACTCCTTTCCCAATTTTGAACCAATCCGTTGTTCCATATCCAGTTCTAACTGTTGCTTCCTGTCCCACATATAGGTTTCTCAGGAGATGGGTAAGGTGGACACGCACTCTCATTTCTTTAAGAACTTGCCATAGTTTGCTGTGGTCCAGTCAAAGGCTTTTGTACAGTCAATGAAGCAGAAGTAGATATTTTTTCTGGAACTTTCTGGCTTTTTCCATAATCCAGCGCATGTTAGCAATTTGGTTTCTAGTTCCTCTGCCTCTTCGGAATCCAGCTTGTACTTCCGGGAGTACTTGGTCCACATACTGCTGAAGCCTACCTTGGAGGATTTTGAGCATAATCTTCCTAGCATGTGAAATGAGTGCAATTGTATGGTAGTTGGAGCATTCTATGGCACTGCTTTTCTTTGGGATTGGGATGTCATTCCTATAGGAACACAAAGCCCAAACAAGCCATCTCAAGGGAGCCAGACAATCTGACTTGGTGAAAAAGAGGCTAGAAGCAGCATGCCCTGCAGTAGTCTTGTGTCTTCCTTGAGAATGGATGAGGCATGTCACTATGGCAGTGGGTGCCATAGCCCAACATTAATTTAGGTGCTGGAAGAGCTCCTTTCTCTCTTTTGTGGGCTTTGGTTGTGACTCTGGAACCTAGTTCTATGTATGTTTACACAGAGGTACATCTTGCTGAGTTCAGTGAGATTGGCCAACTTTGGGCAGGCCTTAGGGAGTCTTGAAACAGAGAGCCTTAAATAGTAAAAAATCATCACCAGATTGTTGCTGCTGGTCCCAATTCCAGCAACAACCACCCAGCAGCAATTAAAAAAATTTTTTATACTATTTAAAAAGTAATTTTTATGGTTTCTCCCATCATCCCAAGGCACCGGAAGACTTGCTTAGGGCAAAAAGGGGTGGAGGTGCAGTAGGGAGCATTCAAGTTGTTTGAATTAAATGTTTCCATTGTTGGCTCTAGTTTATACAGAAGCAACAGGATTTTGCCCTGTGATATCCCATAGCAAGAAATCAACTTTGTTGCCTGGATGACAGCTAGAAAACTTGTATACCAAATTAGCCATCTAGCGTTGTTGACATCTGATATGGTGTTCCACACTTTTAAAACTAAGACTATTCTGTGCTGATCTTTTAATTTTGTTTTGCTTTAAATGTGCTTCAGGTGGGGAAGCCAAATGTAGGCATCCTTCAGTCTCGATAGACTATGGTAACGTGCTCTGTATGAAGGCCTTGGAACGGTGTCTTGTGTGGCTGAGAAGGACAATTTGAGAGTGACAATCTCTTCCACACTGAAGACAAATACAGTCTATCCCCTGTCCAGCTCCCTGATTTTGCTGCTTTCGGGACTGCCTCTTTGCCTCGGCCTGCTATACAAGTGACTCTTCAAATTGGGAGAGGCCATGATGCACTGCCTGCCTCCAGGCTGAACGCTCAGATGTCAAGGTTTCCCATCTGTTGAGGTCTATTCCTAAGGCCTTCAGATCCCGCTTGCAGATATCCTTGTATCGCAGCTGTGGTCTCCCTCTGGGGCAATTTCCCTGCACTAATTCTCCATACAGGAGATCTTTTGGAATCCGACCATCAGCCATTGTCACGATGTGCCCAAGCCAACGTAGACAGCGCTGTTTCAATAATGTACACATGCTGAAAATTCCAGCTCGTTCTAGGACTACTCTATCTGGAACTTTGTCCTGCCAGGTGATACCAAAAATGTGTTGGAGGCAACGCATATGGAACGTGTTCAACTTCCTCTCCTGCCATGCACAAAGGGTCCAGGACTCGCTGCAGTACAGGAGTGTGCTCAGGACACAGGCTCTATAGACCCGGATTTTGGTGTATGCCGTCAACTTCTTATTAAGCCATACTCTGTGAGTCTAGAGAACATGGTAGCTGCTTTCCCAATGCATTTATCCAGCTCGACATCTAGGGAGAGAGTGTCAGAGATTGTTGAGCCAAGGTACACAAAGTCATGAACAACCTCCAATTCTTGCATGGAGATAGTAATAGACGGAGGTGAGTCCACGCCCTGGCACGCGACTTGTGTTTTCTTCAGGCTGATAGTTAGTCCATAGTCTTGGCAGGCCTTGCTAAAACGATTTATGAGTTGTTGGAGGTCTTCAGCAGAGTGGGCAACAATGGCTGCATCATCGGCAAAGAGGAAATCCCGCATGCATTTCAGTTGGACTTTGGTCTTCGCTCTCAATCTAGTGAGATTAAAGAGCTTTCCATCTGATTTAGTCCAGAGATAGACACCTTCTGTTGCAGTTCCAAAGGCCTGCTTCAGCATGACAGCAAAGAAGATCCCAAACAGGGTCGGTGCAAGGACACAGCCTTGTTTCACTCCGCTTCGGACGTCAAAGGGATCTGATGTTGAGCCGTCAAAAACTACAGTGCCTTTCATTCCCTCATGGAAGGATCTGGTGATGTTAAGGAGACGAGGTGGACATCCAATCTTGGGAAGTATTTTAAAGAGTCCATCCCTGCTAACCAAGTCAAAGGCCTTTGTGAGATCTATGAAGGCCACAAAGAGTGGCTGTTGTTGTTCCCTGCATTTCTCCTGCAACTGTCTGAGGGAAAATACCATGTTGGTGGTGGATCTATTAGCTCAAAATCCGCACTGTGATTCTGGATAGACTCTGTCTGCAAACACCTGGAGTCTCTTCAGCACAACATGGGCAAGCAGCTTCCCTACAACGCTGAGAAGAGAGGTACCATGGTAGTTATTGCAGTCGCCCCGTCACCTTTGTTCTTATACAATGTAACAATGTTTGCATCCTTCATGTCCTGTGGTACTCCACCTGCTCTCCAGCAAAGACAAAAGACTTCATACAGCTCAGTGGTGATGATCTCTTTACAGCACTTCAAAACCTCAACAGGGATGTTGTCCTTTCCAGGTGCCTTGCCAGAGGCAAGGGAATCCAAGGCTGCTTTTATTTCTGCTAAAGTTGGTTCACTGTCCAGCTCTTCCGTTACTACATTCTCTCTAGAATATAGCTCAGAGTAGTGCTGCACCCAGCGTTCCATCTGCTGTGCTCTCAACAAATGAGCTCTCAACAAAAGGGTCAGGTTAACCCAGTCAACACAGAGAAGCACCTTTATATAACCACAACACAAAAGTGCATTATTGCTGCATGAAAGGATGCCAAATTTTACATAGTGAAGGGCAGCCTGAATGTTGACACCCATTATCAACAGTCAAGATGGTCTACAGGATACCCTTGTGCTCATTACCAATCACAAAGAGGCACAAAGGGGAAAAAAACCCAGAACCTGACTCCTTTTTTCATTAATTAACCACTTCCTACCCAAACACAAGGGAATTGTCAGGGCTGTTTTTCAACAAGTTCTCTAGGTTGCATGTTCACTATGCAACATGGTGTGTGTTCAGTCGTTTAGTCGTGTCCGACTCTTCGTGACCCCATGGACCAGAGCATGCTAGGCCCTCCTATCTTCCACCGCCTCCCGGAGTTGTGTCAAATTCATGTTGGTTGCTTCGATGACACTGTCCAACCACCTCATCCTCGGTCGTCCCCTTCTCCTCTTGCCTTCACACTTTCCCAACATCAAAGTCTTTTCCAAGGAGTCTTCTCTTCTCATGAGATGGCCAAAGTACTGGAGCCTCAGCTTCAGGATCTGTCCTTCCAATGAGCACTCGGGGTTGATTTCCTTTAGAATTTATAGGTTTGTTCTCTTTGCAGTCCAGGGAACTCTCAAGAGTCTCCTCCAGCACCACAATTCAAAGGCATCAATTCTTCGGCGGTCAGCTTTCTTTATGGTCCAGCTCTCAATTCCATACAACACTACAGGAAAAACCGTAGCTTTGACTATTCGGACTTTTGTTGGCAAGGTGATGTCTCTGCTTTTTAAGATACTGTCAAGGTTTGTCATTGCTTTCCTCCCAAGAAGCAGGCGTCTTTTAATTTCGGGGCTGCTGTCTCCATCTGCAGTGATCATGGAGCCCAAGAAAGTAAAATCTGTCACTGCCTCCATATCTTCCCCTTCTATTTCCCAGGAGGTGATGGGACCAGTGGCCATGATCCTAGTTTTTTTGATGTTGAGTTTCAGACCGTTTTTGCACTCTCGTCTTTCACCCTCATTACAAGGTTCTTTAGTTCCTCCTCACTTTCCGCCATCAGAGTGGTATCATCTGCATATCGGAGGTTGTTGATATTTCTTCCTGCAATCTTAATTCCATTTTGGGATTCCTCCAGTCCAGCCTTCCGCATGATGTATTCTGCATATAAGTTAAATAAGCAGGGTGACAATATACAGCCTTGTCGTACTCCTTTCCCAATTTTGAACCAATCCGTTGTTCCATATCCAGTTCTAACTGTTGCTTCCTGTCCCACATATAGGTTTCTCAGGAGATGGATAAGGTGGTCAGGCACACCCATTTCTTTTAGGACTTGCCATAGTTTGCTGTGGTCCACACAGTCAAAGGCTTTTGCATAGTCAATGAAGCAGAAGTAGATGTTTTTCTCTTGCTAAATAATGTCTGAAGTACCAAAGCTGGGAGATGGCTCTATCCAATTCTTGTATTCCTGATTAATCTTTCAATCAAGGCAACCTAGATGTAAGTACAATGGGTGTACGTTAGGGGAAAGAAGCACAAGGCATTCCAGATGTTGATGCACTGCAACTTCCATCAGCTAATGGTGAAGGTTGATTAGCATTGTAAGTACAACATTTGAAGGGCCAGACATTTCCTACCCCAAGTGTAGACTCTTGGTGGACCTGAGTTATTGCTGATGTTGTGTGATGATGTGATTGTAACCATTTACTAAAGGGTAGATAGTGAAGAAGTCAGCGTTCATTGCTGTGAGGCAGGAAGCAGAGTGGTGATGGGCATACACACTACAACCACAGACAGCTGATGGCTTTGCTTCCAGCATCTCTTGGTGTCTGGCTGAAGTAAATGGCTTATTAACAGTGTTTGCTTATGATGAAGTGGCCTCCACTAGAACAAGAGACCGATCATGATTTTAACAGGTAGGAAAACATCAGCAAAGCTAATTGTGTTAAATGGTTACCCAGACTGTTCTGAATGAGTTATCCATTGATTAGTCTTTATTGACCATCTGGAGCTACAGGAGACTCAGCCACCTGGAATATCAATGGTTATCAGCCATGAGAGAAAGAGGACCAAATTAATAAAATCTGAATAGATTTACCTGAAAATGAGATGTCAGGTGTATAAATCCAAGTATGTAGCATTTTTCTTCTCTCTTGTTTTATTCCTTTTATTGAGCTTTGTCAGACTACAAGAGGGACTTGATTCAGAGCCCGTGGAGGAGGGGGGAGAGACAAGGATATATTATTAATTTATTGCATTTTTATCTTGCTGTGCTGTAACCTAATGTTTAACAAAGCCTATGTAACTGTAAATTATTGTGGATTCCTTTTTCCTCTGAACAACACTAAATCCTTCCACCTAAAGAAGTGGGCAATAATACGCAAAAGCTTCTGCTGAATCAAGCTTGTTAGTCTTTTAATGTACCACCAGACTTTTCATGGTTTCTGTTGAAACTAACTCATCTATTCCTTGGGAAGTCCAACATTCAGGTTATAGTTTTAAAGCAAGAAGAGGTGCACTCATTGTATTCACAGTCATCTCAAAAAACAAACAAAACCCCCCCGCTAATCTCCCTTTGAGATTTTGTCCATCCTTGTGTTTTCTTTCTTCCATAAACCAGAGTGCAATTTAATGGATTGTCCTTAGCTTACATAAAACATGGGCTGGTAGGACCTGCTGTTGCTCAGAGTGACTTTGTTGACCTGGAAAATGTCAGAGGTAGGGAGTGATGAGGTGGCCTGGCAGGCCCGGCTCTCTGTAGGTCACCACCTAACACCTGAACTTCAGCAGCGAGGAAGCCCCTGTGGCAGCCAGTGACCTCCCATTTCAGGTGGGAGGCCCCCTTGCACTAGCAGCTCTGCTTCTATGCTTTACTCTTTGAAGCACATCTCTTTGGTGAAGTCTTTTATGTAGGGGTTAACAGTTTGTTCTACGTTGAAATGTGCAATTATTTTCAAGTTCTAACAAAAAATAATGGCAGCAGTTCTGGCTGCGGAGCCAGACGTTGGGAGTTCAATTCCCTACTGGGCCTCCTTGGCAGGGGCTGGACCTGATTATCTATACGGTCCCTTCCAGCTCTGCAGTTCTAAGATGATAATGAGTTTCAGAAAGGAAAATGTAGAGAAAACAATTATATAAGGTAAGGAAAGGTGTGCACAGATTTTGTCTGCTGGACTACTGTTCTGCAGCTTCAGACTATCCCCTCTTTAGCATATACAGTAAGAGTGAAAAGATATGTTGTTTAAAAACTCATATTTCTGAATCCTGACTTGGGCCAAATGGCATCCTGGAAACCCAGAAATGGGTTGAAGAGAGAGAGAGAGAGAGAGAGAGAGAGAGAGAGAGAGAGAGAGAGAGAGAGAGAGAGAGAGAGAGAGAGAGAGAGAGTGTGTGTGTGTGTGTGTGTGTGTGTGTGTGTGTGTGTGTGTGTGTGTGTGTGTGTGTGTGTGTGTGTGTGTGTGTGTGTGTGTGTGTGTGTATTGTTAAAGGTGAAAGAAGGCACCAGAATGAGGAAAGCATTAACAAATGCTTAGTACCATTATGAAATTGGTCCCTGAGCACTGTGAATGGGTCTATCATGGATTGTTTGGTCTTTAAATATAAAGCAGGGATTTGACCAAATTATGCTAATATTTCTTGTGTGTGTGTGTGTTTGGTCGTTTAGTCGTGTCCGACTCTTTGTGACCCCATGGACCAGAGCACGCCAGGCCCTCCTGTCTTCTTAATGGCTCTAAATTGTCACAAATATTTCTTAATGGCTCTAAATTGTCTAATGGGCAATTCACCTTCAAGGATGACTTCTAAGAACAATCACTGGGCAGATTATGCAAACCGGTGTTTCTGCAACTTGAATAGGTGGAGGGCAGCATAAAACTTTGCCTGTAAATAAGCCAAAGTGTTGTAGAGCCTTCTCAAAGTGAAACACGTTGGGGTGCAAATCTGCACAATCCTTTGGCAATCTGATGGCAAGTGGGACATTCTGCTACCCTGTAGGGCTATCCAGAGGTTTAGATCTCTTTGTTCTGCTGCAGTAAGAAAAATAAATCTCTGACACTTTAAAGACAAACACGTTTTTATGACATACGTTTTTGAGCCTTTCTCTACCTCAGCAGATTTATTTCTTGGTGATGTTGTTGAATGGCAGCAGTTCAAATTTAGAAAATGGCTGTTACCATCCAAATCTGAATTGAGATTAGACCAGTACTGGGTTCGAGTTCTCCGGCAAGGATCACAGGCTAAGGCACAAGACAGCTGAACAAGCCAATTTTATTAAAGTACAAAAGTTCAGCTGGGCCCCCCATCTTAAAAGCAGAGGGAGACCCAGAATAAAGAGTGAGCCTAGGTTTTATAATAGTTACAGACAAAGGACCATAAAAGAACTACATTGCTCTTGGTCGTCTGTAGCCCAACTTTTGGATCTCGGCTGTGATTGGACTTCAGGTGTTTCTGCAGTTGACCTATTGGTCATCTGTACCCCAACCTTGGATCCTGCTCCTCATTGGATTTGAGATGCTAACTTAGCCAATCAGAAGTTAGAAGAAAATATCAATTTTATGCCCTGATGTTTCTTTGACCTGTGCCCAAGATGCTGCCTGAAAGTCTCTGGGAACAGGAGTATCCATCATCACTGCCTTTCTCCCCTGACATTCCAATGCCACTTTGGGCAGGATATAGAAAGCCCTTTTGTTATTCTAAGTGTAGCCATCTGGCCATACTTTACCACAATGTCAGTTCCTGGTGTAGGATGGGGTTTTCTTTGTTTATTTGGATGGGCCATAAATGCTTATCATCAGTGCTATCAGCTAAGTGTGAATGGTCTTTGTTGTTCCCAGCTCTGGGTTGAGGCAGAGTTAAAACAGAATGGAGTTTGTAAAACAAATGTGGCCATTTGGGAGGGCATACATTCTAGGCATTGCAGAAATACAAAATATACCAGGAGTACAAATATAAAGTACATTTGGGATAAGATACAGTTGTTGTGGTATAGATACAGAGCATAGATACAATATTGTTACAGCTACATTGTGAACAAGATGTTATAGTACATGAGAGATTCTCAAGTTTATTGATACAGTTGATAGTAATAACACTGCTAAAATACAGTATCATTATCTTCCCCCATCATGGTGACACAACTTCTTGTTCATCAGTTCAAGTTCACAAAATGTTCTCCTGTTTGTGTATAGTTTTATTTATATAACAAGAGGAATTTCAAAAAGCATAACTTCCTTACAGCCAATGAATTGCTTTCCAAGATAGGAGACAATTCTTCTTTCCCAGAGTTGTGTCTGTGCCACAGAAGATGGTTCTCCTTGCTGCTCCGATGGAAAGGTACAAAATTATATTGTTACAGTACTTTTAGAGCACAAGGGAGGAGCAGGACACCTAAGTTAGTACTGAAAGCAGTACTGTGCCGAAGATCTGTCAATGTTTTGAAATATGCCCATACTTATTAAACACAAAGATATTAAATAGCCACTGTAAACTTTAGATCACTTTTAAAAAAAACACCCGCAGACCTCATAACAAAGCACTGAATTATCTTTATGTCTGTAGAATGTTGTGGCTATTCAGGCAAAAATATTGCATCTCCTCCTGATCTTTAAAGGGGTGGATTCCTAGATAATGACACTACCTGCAAAAGACAGGTGCTGTTACTTAACAGTTTAAGTCAAAATCACCTTGAATTGAGCTTTGGAGCTAGTTAACTGCAACAACACTATTTGATTCCATAGCTCCCTGTCTAACCAGCTGGCAAGCAGCAGCTTTCTTGATGAACTGAAGCTTCTGAACACTATTCAGGGAATGTCTAAATAGAATCCACTGCAACAGTCCACTGCATAGGCTATAATGGCATGAATAACAGTAATCCAGAAAGTGTAATTCTTAATGGATCTGATGAGATTGGCATTACTCCCCAGTGGCACACCAACTGATACTGTATTTCAACAGCAGTAAAAGCACACCCAGGCATCAGTACCTTTACTGGGCCACTAAAATATTAAAAATAGATCAAAAGATAAACTTTTGGGTCTACAATCCTTCTTCAGGTGTAGCACTGCACACATCTTACAAGGGTGGGAAGAGAAAAAGGAATATTAAAAAAACTATCCTGACCATCTATCAATTTGTTTTATTTAGATCCCACTTTTCTCCAATAGTCAAAAGACACTTAGGGCAACTAAGAACACAGTACATTATAGTAAAAGCCATTAGACTTATTAAGCAGATGATACCACTCTGATGGCAGAAAGTCAGGAGATATTAAAGAACCTCTTAATGAGGGTGAAAGAGGAGAGTGCAAAAATGGTCTGAAGCTCAACATAAAAAAAATGAAGATCATGGCCACTGGTCCCATCACCCCCTGGCAAATCAAAGCAGAAGATATGGAGGCAGTGACAGATTTTGCTTTCTTGGGCTCCATGATCACTGCAGATAGTGACAGCAGCCACAAAATGAAAAGACGCCTGCTTCTTGGAAGGAAAGCAATGACAAACCTAGACAGCATCTTAAAAAGCAGAGACATCACCTTGCTGTCAAAGGTCAGCATGGTCAAAGCTATGGTTTTTCCTGTAGTGATGTATGGAAGCGAGAGCTGGGCTATAAAGAAGGCTGACCACTGAAGAATTGATGCTTTTGAATTGTGGTGCTGGAGGAGGCTCTTGAGAGTCCCCTGGACTGCAAGGAGATCAAACCTATCCATTTTGAAGGAAATCAACCCTGAGTGCTCACTGGAAGGTGAGATCCTGAAGCTAGGCGCCAATACTTTGGCCATCTCATGAGAAGAGAAGACTCCCTGGAAAAGACCCTGATGTTGGGAAAGTGTGAAGGCAAGAGGAGAAGGGGGCAACAGATGGTTGGACAAGTGTCATTGAAGCTACCAATGTGAATTTGACCCAACTCTGGGAGGCAGTGGAAGACAGGAGGGCCTGGCATGCTCTGGTCCATGGGGTCACAAAGAGTCAGACATGACTTAATGACTAAACAACAACAATACATTGACAGATGGATGGAAATGCAGATAAGAGAATTTATAAAATTTATTCTAAACTTAGGATGCTAGATACTTAATTAGATATACAAAACAGGGATGTGAAATGTAACATGTGTAGATGCACACGGATATATTATTCCTGTAGTCAGAAATTATATAATAGATAATCTGGTATGGGAAATACCTCCCCGCTTGTATGTTTTGTTAGTCTTGTATGTTTTGTTGGTCTTATGTGTTATTGTTTTGTAGGTTTTTGTTTGTCTTGTAGGTATGTATATTTTAAAAAATAATAAAATGTTTTAAAAAGTATAAATTCTCTTATCTGCATTTCCATCCATCTAAATCTCATCATAAACATTCCTCATTTCCTCTTTAAGATTACTTATCCACCCATAATATCCGAACAGGCCTGTTCATTCCTCAAAGATCTCCATTCTTATAAACAGAAAGATATGTCTAATCTGGTCAACATAATCACTCTTATAATTCACACATATTTGGTATTTCAATATACATACCTCAAAAACAAAACATCCAATATTATTATTCATCATCATTTCTAAAGTTCATGAATTGTCTAGCATTAAATTTCATATCTGGCCAGATTTGCTTATATTATATTAGTTATGTTGCTTTATATGTTAATTATATATATCTTAAACCAATTGATTTCTATTGTTTGTTCAGCAAGTAACTTCCTCCTTTTTCATTTTTATTTATCAACTCCAGTGTTATCAAACCAGGATTGGCCTCTCTAATCTTGTCAACATTGTCACTATTATAATCACACATATTTAATGTCTCAATATGGGTGCCTCACGCACAAAACATCCACTAATATTATTCATCATCATTTCTAAAATTCATGGATATCAAACCAGAATTAGCCTCTTGCCTCCTTTTTTCATTTTTTTTCTTTTCCCAGTTTTGAAATGCCATCTATAATATTTCTTTAAGACATTTTCTATGTGGTTGACTAAATTCATTCCCATATAGTCAGTGGTTTGGTTTTGGAGCAACATACTGTAATGTGTGATCTCTGATTGTAAATTTCTGTCCTCAAATTTGCCCATTTCTCCCCCTTTACATTTTTTCTTTCCGGAACAGTCTTGAGAAACTTTCTCCCTTCCCAGCCCCCCCCCCCTCATCTCTTTTAGGCAACTTTTGGAGAAAAGAAGTCTTCTTCTCTCTCTCTGACGCCGGGGGTTGTTGAATAAGTTCCATGGTTTGTCTGTACTACTTTGAGGCAATGTTTCTCTCTGACGATAATGGCTGTTCATTAAAGATTTGGTTGAGTTGTTTGTCCTTACTCTCTTATCTTTTCATGCAGAGCAGAAAAAGTCATCTTCAAGTCTGTTCTGATCTCAGCAAGCTGAGCCTCGAAATGATTGATTATATTGAATTGACATTCTTGAAGAAGACCTTTAAAATAATCCATTGTGTGTTGCAATAATGAGTCTCCCCCTCCATCCATGGCTGTAGCAGTCAGCAGGTTAATTACTCAGATTTCCCTCATGATTTATTAGCTAGTCCGCACTTAAAGTCTTACGAGAGGGGACCCCAAAGTTATTATTTGATTCATAATCCACCTTGTCACTAGATGCAGAGTCACGTAGGTTAAATTATGCAGAGTTATTTAGAGTTCTTAAGTCCTGACTTTATAGATTTATGAAAAGCCAGTTTCTCTGGGAGAAAGGGTTAAGAGAGAAAAAGAACAAAGTTGGTTTCGTTTTCCGAGCTGTGACGTAGTAAGAAAACTCCAATGTTACAGGCATTAAGAAAGTTATGCCGTTTGAGATCTTCCTTCTCATCAGCTTTCAAAGAGCAGATTTGATCATTTACTTGCTGTAGTTTAGCAGCAGATCGTTAATCTCTGTTCTGCAGTCAGATAATAAATCTTATACCTCCCCTCTCAGCTAATCACCATCATGGCAACTTCACGAGACAGTTGCGTGTGGGAAGGGAAACTCTTCCAAAACACAGACTGCCATCTGAAATTCGGTGGTTCCAAAGCCCCCACCTGCAACAAGTCCCACTCTCATGTGGAACTTGCCCCCCCTTCTCCTGGGGGAGTAACCCTGACTCGGAGTAAACCCAGGGGAATCCAGAGCCCTGGAATTTCCCGTTCTCACTGCTCGTCGCTCCGCCCTTCCAGAAGGACATTACTGAGGGGGCCAATTGGGCCTCCCCTAGAAGTTCCACAGCCCAGGATCTCCTACTGAGAAGGCACTCTCTCTTGTTCTCACCAACTGTACCTGTGCGAGTGGCAGGATTGAAAGAAAAGCTTCCCCCAAATGTCTAAAACTCAGGAAGGCTCATACATGGTATGGTCCTTCCTACAGCCTGCAACCAAGCCTTTTATGGGGCTCAAAACCAACACTTTGAGGTAAACACTTATGTAAAGAACACTTATGTAAAAAACCAGCATGGTTCAAATGACCAAGTGTTGCAATGTCAGGCTCATTATTCAAGTAATGTTTAAAGATGGAGATACCAAGCTGTCTACATCAACACGAGGTATTAGGTTTCACCTCAGACAATGTGGAATGAACAGCCTCATGTCTGTAGATACAGAGTTGCCAACCAGCTAGTGCATCCTCCAAATGTGGCACCATCAAGATAGTGCTTTAATGTCAAAATCAAAACATCTGGCTGAATTGTCCCCATAGATACTTACAAGTAGTCCTATTTAAGGAGGACAGGCTAACGGCTGTTAACTATTGCCATCTAAGTTAATTTGTGGATTCAGCCCCTGAATATTTAGATCCCACTTAGAACAGTTAGCAGAGAGCACTTCCTCTTTGCAAAGAAAGGACAACCAGACTTCTTCTTCTACTGGAAATACTAAAGGCAGTATTTGTTAGAGAAATATATTGCAATAAGAAAAATAATAGGAATCCTAGTTCATGTTATCTAAGGGGGAGATGCAGGGAGCTATGACTGCTCTCTAACCTTTTGAGAACAAAGTCAAGATGTTATCATCTGTTCAACTTTAGAAAGGTAAAGAAAGAAATGTGAAGATAGGAAATTACATCAGCAGATTATCTGTCTAGGCTGAAGTAAGGTCTGCAGAAGTCACAGCAGCTAAACAGTCAAAAAACCTGAGAAGGTCCTTCTGTATCTATTCCTCACCATGCAAACACAGGCATCTTTTTCAATATACATTGACTTCCCTCAGTCACTCCCAACAGCTATGCAGCTAAAGATAACCTTCATGTCCACACTGATGTACCACTAAGTGTCAAATGGTGCAATGAAACAGGACTGGCTCCAGCTTGTGGTAAACAACAGTGCATGTTGCTGAGCAATGGTGGAACACAGAGGGCTATTGGTGCAGTTCAGCAAGGTGGCTATACAAATAGTGCAATTCTCCCTCAAGTGTTATTTTAACATCTCAAATACCGTTATAAAGATTCCTCCCTGCCAGAAACATTCATTAAGATCCTATGACTTACAAATACTATAGCCATCTTTTCAGCTGAAAGAAATAGAAAATTAAAAACAAGTACAGTATAGTACCAGGCAGCAACAGAGGATTATATTTCCTAATTAAAAATGGATATCAGTTATGGATCAGTGTCTAAAACAGCTGAATGCAACCAATTATCTAGTTGTTCAACACTGTGTTTGCTCTTGGATGGAGACAATTCACAAAACAGACACCCTAAATCATCAGAAAAGACAGAACTATGGAATTCAGTTTTATTCTACAGGTTTTGATCAATGCCAATGATACAAGTTTTCATTAGATACAGGTTGATTTTCAGATTCCAATGACTGTATGGTTAATGAAAGGCAATGCAGTTAACAGTTAAGTCACTCAGCAGTTTTGGACCACATGTTTTAGACCTGGAATCACTGGTGGTCATATGGCAGAAAAAACTAAGTATGGACAATATTTGTTGTTGCCATCTTCTGGTACAACATACTTTTGTTTAATTTATATTGAATCATGAAAAAATAATACCCAAAGTGCTTAAGCTTTATTTGGGGAAATTCATGCAATTAAGTTTTCCTTCAAAGCCTGATACTGCCTGCAGAGATAAAATACCTGGAAGGAAACTAAAAATGTTTTTCCAAATGATCTTTAATGTTGTTATCTGCCTGAACAATAGTTCTTATTAAACCCACCATCAAAAGGTTAGATAAGCTAATTATTGCTTAAAGAAATGTCAGTGCAAATGTCTACTTTATTATGCCTTCGCAGCTGTAAAATCATCTACTGTGTGTGTTAACCCATCCCTCTATAGACTACTAAAATATTTCTCAATCTGACAAGATGTTGAAGTTTGTCATCTTTGTTGCAGGGATGATTCTCAAAGTTAGCTATGGGTCAAACCTATAATTGGTATAATGCCAACAAGTCTATCAGAATTAATTAGATTTACTTGAGGAATTACCAAAACATACAAGTAGTCACATATCATCAGAGCTATATTTCTGCAAGACGACATTCCAACACCAGCATGAATTTTTATTATTAATTCCAGCTTTTCACCATTTGCTTTAATCTGCTGTGCACAGTAGAATACTTTTTTCAGGTTTTTTTAGTAGAACCATTTTGTAGCACATAACATGCAGCCCCTTCTAAGAAGGCAAGCAGCAGCAAGTTTTAAAACAGTATCTTAAACTTAGTTTGTAGGATTTCAGTAAAAGTCCAGTAATCCTGTTTAAAATTCTGGTGGTTGCATGAAAGCAGATCACAAACACATCATGCAAGCATGTACATGAGCACACACATAATGGGGAATTTTCGTAGCTCCCACAGCTAGAATATAGCTCACTCAAAATGAATAATAATCCCTTGTGTCAATGTGTAGCAGGAATACAAATCCAGTTCTCCTTCCTGGACATGAATTGTTAAGAGCATAATATATAGAATCAAGTTTGTTCCTTTCCAATGAATTCCAGCAGTTCAGTCATAAACTACCAGTTTATGAATTATCACAGTATGTCTCATCCCACCTAAGTGAAACCATTTGTTTGGTCCTAGGACAGACTGTTAATGAGGAAGACATTAAGACAATGAAATATAAGGAGCCCAACTCCATGACTGTACAAAACAAGTTTTCTTTGTTTTAATAAGTATTTAATACATGGCAGGTGCATCTTAGGCAAGAGTGAATTAGCCCATTTGGACCAGATGCGGTACACACCTCAGGTATATCTAAAGTATACCTTTTAATTCACTCTTCAATGATTATCTGATCGCCAAATATAGCGCTAACAGTCATCAAGAGAGAAATGAGAGAAGCTCATTTATGATTTTTTCTTTCATAAAGGTATAAAAAGTTATTGTTTCTCTAAGTTTCTTAAACTTACTTCAAAATGAACTTCGCATACCCAAACAAATGTCATATTTTAAAAAAACCAAGTTGCACACACTCACATTCAAAAGAACACATGCAAAGAATGGCTAGTAAAAATCCTGCATAAAATCCTGCACTCTTTTTGCCAAGTGTGCCTGCTTTGAACACCGTAGGTTTCTCAGTGCATTGGTTGTTGACTTGAGAAAAACATGTCCTCTAGAATCTATATTTGTTAGGATCTGAGGCAAAAGTCTTAGTTACAGTTGAAGTCTTAAACTTGTTTCTAGAAGTACAAACAGAATTCAATAAAATGCCAGGATACAGTGAAGAAAGAAATGCTCTACCCTGTGCCATACACTTTAAAAAACTAGACAAACAAATCTTGGATTTTATTAATACATCCATTTAAAGTTTTTATTTCTGAAAGCAGCTCTTTATGAAAATCAAAAGCAGTTCCTGAGTAACTGCAGTAAACAGTGTCTTTATATATATATATATTTGCCACTCAACTCTTCTGGTTTGGTTCCTTTTAATTCCCTAGTTTTCAAGTTTGACTTCTCCAAAAAGTGTGCAAGTCCACTTAGCATCATTTTCAAGAGTCCACATGATGCTTATTTTCTCTGCAATGTCTGTAAGATCTGCACATTGGGGAGCTGTGTTCCTACAGGTATTGCAATTTCTTCTTGCTCAGAAAATAGTCATCCTTGGATTTTCACGTTTTCTTCAGCATACGTCGGGACTGCCACATATGGAATTTATTGTAGGCCGCCTGCAGCATTTCTTCTATGTGACTTATCAGCTGAAAGAAAGAAAAAAGGACAGGTTACTTACCTGTAAACATGTTTCTTCAAGTGGATTCTCCATGAATACACACTAGTGGGTTTAGACAGCGCCTGCGCTGGCCTCTCGGAATTTTCTAGAGCTGTAAGAGAAAAGTAACAATGTTTGAGGCTACCCTTTACCGCGCATGACCAGCCCGCCAATGGCTCAGTTCCATATGCCCGCCACAAAGAAGAGTTGGGACTCGATTCCAATGACGGACATGTGGGGAGGCCGGGCGGGACGTGTGTATTCATGGAGAATCCACTTGAAGAACCATGTTTACAGGTAAGTAACCTGTCCTTCTTCAACGTGGTTCTCCATGAATCCACACTAGTGGGTGACTAGCAAGCAAACTTACTGGATGGTGGGCCGTCATTGTAGCAATGACGTAAGGACAGCCCTTCCAAACTTGGTCTCATTCTTGGCCCGAAGGTCCAACTTATAATGGGTGACAAACGTGGACACATTAGACCAGGTAGCCGATCTGCAAATCTCTTGAATATCGACTCCTCGCAGCAAAGCTGTAGACGTGGCCACAGCCCTAGTTGAATGGGCTTTAAGGCCCTCAGGAATAGGTCTGTGTTGTAGTTCATAGGCCAAAGAAATAGTGGAGACCAACCATCTAGAAAGAGAGGACGACGAAGCAGCTGAACCCTTTTGCCGACCATAGAAGCAAAGAAACAGCCTAGGAGACTCCCTATAATCTTTAGTCCTTGAAACATAATAGGCAAGTGCCCTTCTAACGTCCAAAGAATGAAGCATGCGCTCAACATCTGTCACTGCTTCAGGAAACAACGTTGGTAAAACCAAAGGCTGGTTAACGTGGAACTCAGAAACCACCTTAGGGAGAAAGGAAACATCAGGATGCAAAACAACTTTATCCTTGTAAAACTGCAGATAAGGGGAATCCGCACGCAAAGCTGCGAGTTCACTCGCCCTCCTAGCCGAAGTGATGGCTACCAGGAACAATGTTTTGAATGACAGGAACTTAAGGTCACAAGAGGTCATAGGCTCAAAGGGAGGCCTGGTGAGGCTGTGTAAGACAGTCTGTAAAGACCATTGTGGCACTGGCTTCTTCAATGGTGGTCTCATATTGCTTAAACCTTTGAGGAAGGCTTTAAGTGTTGGGTGCGAGAACCAGCGAGATGACTCAGAACCCTGAGGTTGAAAAGCCACAATAGCCGCTGTGTAAACCTTTAGGGTAGATTTGGACAGTCCAAAATCAAAAAGATGTCTGAGGTAGAGCAGGAGAGTAGACAAGGACACTGGGGACGACTGTAAGTTGCGTTCCTTAGCAAACTTCAGGAAATTTCTCCATTTATATTGATAAAGCAACTTTGTTGCTGGTTTACGAGCTTTATCAATGACCTCAACTAGTGATGGGAAATCCTCCACGCTGTCAAATGGAGGGTTTCCAGGTCGGGATGCAGAATCTTCCCGTCGTCCAGAGTGAGAAGATGTGGATGCAATGGTAATGTCATGTAGTCCACTGCACTCTGAAATAGTGTGGAGAACCACGGTCAACGTGGCCACCAAGGGGCGATTAGGATCGCCTCTGCTTTCATCCGCAAGGCTCTGATGATAGTTCTCTGCAGAAGAGGTAGCGGAGGGAACAGGTAGACTAGTCCCACGTCCCAAGGGATCATAAAAGCATCCCCGAGGGAGTCCTTTCCTCTCCCGGCCCGGGAAGCGTAATGCAGACACTTCTTGTTGCTGAGGGTCGCAAACACGTCTACTCGCGGTTGACCCCACATCCGACAAAGTTTGAGGAACATCTGCTGATTTAATTCCCACTCGTGGGTCTGAGCAGAGCGGCGACTCAAGTCGTCCGCCAGCTGATTGTCCGTTGTAGCAATGTGGATGGCTACCGGAAAGATGTGTTGCTGGTAGCACCACTCCCACAGCTGAATAGTGAGGAACAGAAGAGACTTTGATCTTGTGCCTCCCTGCTTTTTCACGTAGAACATCGTGGTGGTGTTGTCCGTGACTAGTTGTATGGCCCTGCCTCTCACCAGGGGAAGAAAGGCCCTGAGGGCTTTTATGACCGCCAACATCTCCAAATGGTTGATGTGTAGCGTCGATTCTTCTGGGGTCCAGAGGGCATTGATCTGATGACCCTCGCAGTGTGCCCCCCAACCCGTCGGGCTCGCATCTGTGGTGACCTGCCTGGTAAGTAAAATGGGTCTGAAAGGTCTGCCGACCAAGAGATGGGGGAGGAATGTCCACCACTGTAGTTGACTTGCCAGTTCTGGTGTGACCCTGAGACGCTTTCTTTGGCTGTCTGTCTCTGGATCGAACAGGGTGAGGAGCCAAATTTGCAGGGAGCGCATCTTCAACCGTGCATGAGACAAGGTGGCCGTTGTCGATGCCATGAGGCCAAGCAGATGTTGAGCTAGCCTGGCCGACACTGTGCGTCGCGGTTTGAACTTGTGAACCGCTTTTCTGATTTTGTGGACGCGTTCTAGAGGAAAAAACATGCGGGCTTGCACTGCATCGAGATGTGCTCCTATGTAGTCCATCGTTTGGGAGGGCTCTAGATGCGACTTCTCGTAATTGATGGATAGTCCCAGGGCTTGAAGAGTGTTGAGGACATAGTGAGTGTCCCGATATGCCCTTGCTTTGGATCTGGAGACGATGAGCCAATCGTCGATGTACGGGTAAATTTGGATGCCCTGCAATCTCAGGTAAGCCGCCACCGGGGCCATACATTTGGTAAAGGTCCTCGGTGCCGAGGCTAGACCGAAAGGAAGAGCCACGAACTGGTATACCGTGTCCTTGAACATGAGACGGAGATACTTTCTGAATTTCCAGTGTATCGTCACGTGAAAGTAGGCATCCTTGAGGTCCACCACCACAAACCAGTCTCCTTTCTTCAACAGGTGAAGGATCCCTTCTAAAGTGACCATCCTGAAGCGACGAGGCCTGAGGTAAGAATTGAGGTCCCTCAGATCTAATATGGGACGCAGACCGCCGTCCTTCTTCGGAACAGTGAAATACCGGGAGTAAAACCCGTTCAGGATGTCGCGTTGAGGGACTACCTGGATGGCCTGCTTCTCTAGAAGGGTGAGAATCTCGTCCTCTAGGATGGGATCGAACGAGGTAGGCTTGATCCAGCCTAGAGGAGGTAACTCTATAAACTCCAGGCGGTAGCCGGAGCTTATAATGTTCAAGACCCAGGTGTCCTGGGTAATCATGTTCCAGTTCAGAAGGTAAGGAGAAAGTCTTGTGCGTGACCTGATGGACCGGATGGAATGACGAGAGTCAAAGATATTGTTTCGACCCTTTCCCCCCAGGTTTGAAGGAGTGCCGTTTGTGGGCCTGAGGCTTGAAGCTGGAAGCCGACGAAGAAGCCTGAGAAGAACGTGGAGCTGCTTGAGAGCGGAACGAGCGGTAAGTTGAAGGACCAGGTTGTTGGTAGGTCTGTTGTTGGTAGGGTTGTTGCTGGGATCTAGGCCTCCACTGAAATTTGGAGGTCTTAGATTGCTGCTGCACTGCATAGGATTTTGCTGTCTTTTTGCTCTTATGTAAGCTTTCAAGGTTCTCATCAGTGGAGCCATTGAATAACCCTGTCGCATCAAAGGGCAGATTCTTGATCCTAGCTTTGATGTCCTCCACAATGTTAGCGGAGCATAGCCAGGCATGTCTCCTCAAAGTAACGATGGATGCCAAGTTCCTCGCATTGGCATCAGCTACGTGTCGAGAGGCTAAGTGTTGGTGTTTGGAAACTGTCAAAGCCTCCGCATGGGCGTTGAGACAAGTCTGCCTGATGTCTTCTGGAGCTACTTGTAGAGCTGGCAAGACTCTCTCCCAGAGTTGTTTCTGGTATGCACCCATAGCTACTAAGTAATTGAGAGCTCTGAGTGCAAAGGTAGTCATGGAATAGAGGCGCCTACCCAAGACCTCCAAGTCTTTGCCTTCTTTAGTGGTTGGAGTTGGATGACCTTTAGCTGGCAGCCTGGAAACACTAGACTCTACCACCAAGGAATTGGGAGCTGGATACTTCAACAGGAACGAAGTGTTATCCCCGTGCACCCGGTACATGTTCTCAGTACGCCTGGACATATTAGGAGGATCAGCAGGATGTTCCCAGTATTCCTTGACAAGGTCCATAAGCTCAGGCACATAGGAGAGACTGACGGGGCGAGACCTGGCTAGATGGATGTCTCCAAAAATCAGGTCGTCCGCACGCGAAGGAGATTTCTCTATCTCCAACTTAAGTGCTGCAGCCATCCTTGAAACCATCTGAGGGTAAGAGGAGAAGTCCTCAGACGGGGAGGAGGGATGGATATCCGCTGCGTCTGAACCTAGGGGTTCTCCTGGAGGTGGTAAGTCCAGAGAAGCCTCAGAAGTGTTGCCATCCTCTTGCTCAGAAGAGGTATGAGGGTCTTGGCTATCCTCATCGGAAGATTGGAGGATGCTAGGACGAGAGTCAGTGTCCTTGGTCTTGGAAGTTTTACGAGGTCGAGGTGCCTGAGGTACAGGTTCAGGCACCGGGCGCACCGGAGGAGAAGATGGTGTCGGTCGACCTGGAGGGTCGGTCGGCTTAACCGGTGCCGAGGGGACAGGTTTGTCCACGACCGGACGCTTGCCGTGTCGACCTTTCCTGGGCGGCGATGTAGAAGACGAGGAAGAAGAAGTATATCGAGACCTCTTCCGACGTCGACGCCGATCACGTGAAGTCGAGGACGAGGACTCAGTGGAATAGTCTCGTCTACGACGCCGACGACGGGACCTTTTCCTATCCTTGCTATCATCGGAGTCAGAGGAAGAGTAGTCCCGATGTCGGTGCTTCTTATGCCTATCGGCACCAGAACCGCGTTTACGTTTGCGGTGGCGCCGGGGCTTCTTAGGCGCTGGCTCCTCCTCTAACTCGGATGCTGGAAGCCGAGGAGAGGGGGCCTCAACAGGCTTAGCAGGTCTCACTGGTGTGGATGGAGACTTGGAGCCTGGGGATCCCGGCGTGGAGGATCGGGATCCCGTCCCAAGCCCGGTTAGAATGGGGCTGCGAGGGACGCCCGGCAAATCAGCCACTATCTTCTCCAAGTGGCTCGTTGTCGGTGACTTCTCGACCACGGACGGTGGCTCCTGATGAGGAGGCAATGAGGGAGCTAAGTCCGAAGCCGACTCTCGGTCTCGAGAGGAATCCTCCAGTAAAGGAGAAGGCAATGACGTCGAGCAGGATGGGACGACGAGGGTAAGCTCTCTAGCTCTCGATGTTGATTTTGTCGATGCCTTTTTCTTTTTCAGGTGCTCCGACACCGGTGGAACCGAGGACTCGGCCGATGTAAACAGGGAGACCGATGCGGAGGTAAGAGTAGATGGGGTCTTCCTCTTTTTGGACTTGTCCTTAGAAGATTGCTTAGGCCCCTTTCCCTTAGATGACTCCGGCGCCGAGACGACTTTGACTTCGGAGCGCACGGAGGAGGTAGAGGGTACAGCCTCCATTTGAGAAGGTTGGGAAGCGGACAGGGTCTGCTTCCACAAAAAATACTTCAGGCGTTGCTGGCGCGCCTTGAGAGTGACCTTTGTAAATTGTTTGCAATGCCTGCAGTGAGACACCGCGTGCGATTCCCCCAGGCAGTACAAACAGAGGGAATGTCCGTCCTGGAAGGGAAGTTTCCTAGAACACGCGGTGCAGAGGCGAAAAGGTCCTCTCCTGGGAGATGGCTTTTCTTTAGGAGGCATAGACTAAGAGGAACGAGGAATAACCGACCGTAATATAGGATCCGATCGACTGAGAGGAGAACCGCGTCGAAAGGAACGAGGGAGAAAGTCCAATCAGCGATAATTGAAGAAATCCTGAAGGCGCGTGGCGCCTCAGCGGGAGGCCCGTTAAGGCCTATTAGGCCCCAGCGGGAGGCCGCCTGAATCAATCAGGGCCGGAGACAGTCAGAGTTCACCGAAAAATCACCAGAGGCAAAAGAGTCTGTCAAAAGCGTTCCGTAGGTCAGGGTAGCCAAGTAAATAGAAGTAGAAAAACAGTTCGCTAGAAAAGCGAACTAAGAAGACGAAGCTCTAACGAGAGGTCCCAACTTCTCTGGCGGAAAAATGGAACTGAGCCGTTGGCGGGCTGGTCATGCGCGGTAAAGGGTAGCCTCAAACATTGTTACTTTTCTCTTACAGCTCTAGAAAATTCCGAGAGGCCAGCGCAGGCGCTGTCTAAACCCACTAGTGTGGATTCATGGAGAACCACGTTGAAGAACTCATGATTATCAGGAATTTAAGTATGTTGATGGATATTTAAGACAAATATTCTAACTCTGAATAGGAGGTGGGTTGCTAAAATGTGGGGAAAGACATGGATAGTGCTCTTCAGGTATCAGCAGCACAGGAACCATAAACTTTATCAATAGACAGACAGCAGTCCTTCTGTTTGTACAAATGACTACTGATTTTGGTATCACTACATCTCACAAGTTAATTCTTCAGGTCTCTAGTTTCTATTTTGGCATTCTAGTTAACTTGAGATATTGTGGCTTCAAACAATAAGCTGGTGTGATTTTTGGCTTGGTTTAATCACCATCTCAGACTCTACAATGCACAGCTTGATGAAGAGTTCTGAGGACTAAGTGGTCCAATAAAGATACAATCCCATCAATTTAGTGTCAACAATTCATTTAAAGGAGAAGCTGATCATAGAAAACAAACATCTGACTATTACAGGTGACCAAGCTTCCAAAGCTGCAGAGCTACTGGCACCTCTTTTATAGAGGAAGATAGGCAACATGAAACTTCTGTGTACCAAGATAAGGAGCTATATATACAGTGGTGCCTCGCATAACGAGCGCTCCGTTTAACGACGAATCCGCATAGCGATCTATTTTTTGGGATCGCTAATGCGATCGCATTGCGATGTTGTGAATGGGCAAACATCGCATTGCGATGATCGGTAAACATTTCGCTTACCGATCTTCGCATTGTGATGTTTTTAGAACAACTGATTGGCGGTTCCAAAATGGCCTCTGGGTGCCCAAAATGGCCGCCGGAAGCATTTTCACACGCTGCCCTCGCTTACCGAGGCGGCGAAAATGGCGGCGCTATGGAGGATCTTCGCTGAACGGCGAGTATGGGCCCCATAGGAACGCATTAAACAAAGTTTAATGCGTTCCTATGGGGTTTTTAGTTCCGTTTAGTGATGATTCTGGATAGCAACGATTAATCTGGAACGGATTAACGTCGCTATGTGGGGCACCACTGTATTAGTGAAAGGAGTCTCTAAAATGTTGGTCTTGCATAAAAATAAACAGGATTTTTATGGTTTAAGTCACTGGTGTTTCTTGGCATTTCTGTGTCACCCTGATGTTGACTTGACCCGTTATATATAGCCAAGAAGCCCATTTATTTGGCCGCTGTTCTAACATTCAGCAAGATTTTGAATTATATTAATACAATTTGCTAAGCTATATGTAAGTGAATAAAGTTGCATTCTTCCACTTACATTTGTGCTTAAATACTGTCTTCGAATTTTGTCCTGGAATGGGCAGAGTTTCGTAACTTGAAATCTTTCCAGATTGCTCCTCATTTTCACAACCTAAAGAAGGAGAAATAGAATACACAAGATCAAGCAATTAAATGAAAACCTCTTACCTTAAGTGCACCATTCCTTCAAGGTAGTAATAAAACTGAGTTTGCTGGTTCCATAACCATACAAATTGTCTGCTATTCTCTAATTTCAGCATGTTAAGAAGTTGTAACTCTTTAATAATAATAATTGTGAGCCATCAAGTCAATTCTGACTTATGGTGGTCCTTTCCAATGTTTTTTAGGTAGAGAGTACTCAGAAGTGGTTGACCATTTGCTTCTTCTGGGGGAACTCTGGGACTGTACAGCTTGCCCAAGGCCATACAGTCTGGCTCTTCTGAATTCCCAATCTCTGGCTCCAGTATGACACCTAGCTATCCAGCAAGCTTGCTACTATTTAAACTTGCTTATAAAATATAAGCTGTAACCTGATTAATATACAATGTATGTTGCACATTATATAATTACCTGTATCTGTTAACTTTTAGCCCCTTTTAAAACTAATAGGCAATACTACCTCTTGAAAGTATATGAAAAAAATCAGATTAGAAGTCTAGGCCAGCAAACCAAGGTCAGCTAGTTACCAAAGTTATTCAAACAAATTCCTACTGTCTGTTGTTTACAAACAACCATGTATAGCCATGCTTTCCTTCTGTTCAGAACACAATTTTTGAAGGTGATGTAACATTAATTAAAAGAACGTTTTTTTATATTACAGTTCCTAACACATAATGTAGAAGCATGTTGCAATATAGAACAGGGGCTGCAATGTCAATTATGACCGTGAGAAATACATTGCCTGCAAATCTTGCCTACCTTCTCCTCGAGGAATGGTGTATTTACAGGAAAGCAAGACCAAAAGTGTCGTAGCAGCTCTCCCACTGCCACATACAAGTGCTTCAATTCAGACTGAATATCATTTGGCACCATTTCTGTAGTTGGGGGGAAAAACATTTAAGTGCCAGGTCTGATGGCTACAACATAGGAGGGTCGTTTGCAAGCCAAGTGGTATGTCAATACCAAACATACATACATACATACATACATACATACATACATACATACATACATACATACATGCATACATGCATGCATGCATGCATACATACATAGTTTCCGCACATCAGTACAAAGTACTCCTAGAAATATGTGGCTGTTTCATGGCTGGTAACAATCATTTATCATTTCTTTGTTCCACCTGTATATTTCCGTTTATGTGTTCACATTTTTTAAAAAAAACCTTTTATAGTTATATTGCTTTTAAAATGCTTTGCACTTTTTAATAACATTATCATACATACTTTCAAATATAAATGGTTACAAATTTTATAAATATTATGCAAATACGATTACTGGAGCATCTTAAAAAACCTTGTTATCCTGCCTTTCTTTTGTAATGGGTAATAGTGGCCCAAACCCTATCTGTTACATCCACTGACATAATGCAATTGGTGTAAATCTTGTTGGCAAACTGCCTCAAGCTGAGAAGTTATCACAGGCGTTTGATTTTGTCTATGCTAATTCTTAACCTGCAGCAAATCATCAATGAGATTTGTGCCAATAACATTACACCAGTATAAAAGCTCAACAAAACTTTAGCCATTATTTTTGAAAAGCACTAGCTCACCAAATAAGGCACGAGTACGTACGATTTATGGCTTGCTGTGTTCCACCCTGCATTAGTTTTCCTCCAGGGGAAAGGGCTGTGATCGTACTACTTGCAGCACCACTAGAGAGAACCTTGAAAAACAGATGACATTTTAAAAAAGAATCTTTAACAGCAAAACAAAACAAAACACAACAAAAACAAATAAAACTAATCCTGAAGATGATTTTAAGGACTTAAATGAATATGTACAATAGTAGATTATTTTACTACTTAGCACAAAATATTCTCTTGGTGTATAAAAGTGAGAACTTTATAACCAAGTGGATGTTGTTGATATTAACAGATCCTCTTCAAGAACAGCTATTTCCAAGATTTTATTTTATTTATTTACATTTCTATCCTGCCAACTAGGCTAGGCTACTACTCTGGGTAGCTAATATGTTATACAATGGCTGAAATCCTTTGCTTAGCGCGCTAGAGTTGGCCTACTGAATCAGTGGAACTTACAGAACACCTGACTCACCAAATGCCCCTTGACTTAATGGGCCTACTCTAACTGCAACCTACTATACTAAGCAACAGGATTTTAGCCATTAAAATTTAATTTAAACTGCAATATACCTAAAGTAATTCAAATCTTTAATGGAAAAACAAAAGCTATGTCAGAAACCCATCTAAATAGAAATAAACAATGAAACACAACATAAGAATATGCAGAAACAAACCAGAAGCAAGCATAATTTTAGACTATAGTTTCCTCACGGCAGAGGCCTGTCCAACTGTCCTCTCAAAGTACCATGCACAACAATGGTGCATGAGTAAATTAATATAATGGCAGATTACATGCTGCTGCCTCAAATTGATGCAGCCTCAAAATAGCTGTCCTAATTATGAAAAACTCTGAAAACTAGTGGTTGATTTTTAAAGTTCACATCCAAGTTATTTTCTGCTTCTTCCAGTTTCCTATGTTTTTAATGTGTTATTAATACTGCTTTTATCTATGAGCTTTTAATGTATTTGTTTAATTTTTTTAGTAACGTAATTGCTTTTAACTTTTAAAAATTAACAGAATTGGGTCTGCCAATTCTGCCTTGGGTCCTTTTTAGAAAAAAGGAAGGTTAAAATGTTTAAAATAAAATAAAATGAATAAAATATTCTGGAGCAATGTATCAATAACTAATGCAAAGGAATACAGAACTCCTTCCACAAATATGCAGTCAAACATCAGTAGCATTTTCCATCCTCAAACTATATGGACATTCATGTTTCCAGTTATTTCTTTACTTTTAAATTAAACAATCATATTTATCCTACCTGAGTTAATTTGGGTACATAGACTTCCATCTCTTCCCTAATACTATACAACGAATTAATAATATCTTGGCTAGTTGCATATTGCTGTGATTGAATTGGTGTTGGACCATGATAATACCTGTTGTTCAGAAAAGAATTTATAGTTAAAACTGTGGGAATAGGAAGGCAGATTTCTGTGTTTAAAGACTACTTTTCAGGCTCTAGAACCTCATGTTAGCACTCTCTAAATACTGTTTTGTTTTTGGTAAAACCAATACTTTATGGATTTTGAGGAACCAGACAAATTATTTCAAAGCTACAGTGAAAGTTAAAAAACAATGAGCTGATTTGTGTTTCTCTTCCTACTTAAACTTCACTATAGGGCCAAATATGCTAGTGTCCCATTTCAGCTTGGAATGCTTTGACCCTATTTGACACACACAGAGATTCAGACTCAAAGATATATAGCCAGAACTTAGATTTACAATTCCAATAGATGAGTGTCTACTGAAAGCTGTCTTGAAGGCCCACAACTCTGATGCACCAGCCAGAAGGACATGCAAAAGAAAGCTGGTGCACAGAATTTGTCACAAAGTGTGCTATTACATCCAGTCAGAAAACAGAGAGAAGTAGGACTACTCTAGCTGTTCTG
The DNA here is from genome assembly GCF_051106095.1 of Pogona vitticeps. Taxonomy (NCBI): domain Eukaryota; kingdom Metazoa; phylum Chordata; class Lepidosauria; order Squamata; family Agamidae; genus Pogona; species Pogona vitticeps. The sequence continues at coordinate 259,356,509 of NC_135783.1, forward strand.
CTGGGAGACTAGTTTACCTTGTTGCTCCCTCAACTATCACCCAATTGCAACTATTTCATCAAATTACTTCCGGAATTTTCTATATGGCATAATGGTTAGTACTGTAGCTGCCAACTAACTGTTCTTACTCTACTCAAATATGTGTGTGTGTGAGAGAGAGTGAGAGTGAAAAACTATGCACGTCCCATGCTTCATGATTTCCCATGCCACTATTCTGTTGTTATATTTATAGCACTTTTAAAAAAACCAAATGTGCTAATGGGCCCAAGAAGTTGGCTATCCCTAGGCTTTCTGAACTTTCCATCCTAGTTGGATGTAGTAAGAACTGGAACTTTACGAACTCAGCTGTGCTTTTTCCTTCTGTGTTATCTCTTTGTCATTTTGTGTCAAGCCTTTTTGATTGTAAGCTTGATCTGCTTTGTAAGCTGCTCTGGAAACCTTTTCAGCTGAAAAGTAGGTTAACATACTTTGAATAAACAAGTGAATAAATAGTCATACTGTAGAAACAGGTATCTATTGCTCCTTCAACTATCAAAGAGGTATCTATACAGATAGAGTTATAGAGATGCTTAGATATATGGGATGTTACATGGCTGACTGAATTCTGGCCAAAACAGCTAACATGTACAGTATAAGAAATGGGAGGAATTCCATCTGGACTGCTAAGGGGAAAAAGGAACAGCTGTTTGTAGAAGATTTTGAGGAACCAGAGTTTGAGTTGTGTCATACCAGTTCTTTTCAGGAAATTTAAAAAAAAGTAAAATAATGATGAAAAACAGTACAAAAATAAAAACAGTCTATATAAACACATTTCCTTATTACTGAAATGTCTTTTTCTGAGAAAAACAGAAGCAGCCAGAAGGACTAATGGTTTGGTAAGTTTAATATGTTGGTACTGCTGTGAGAAAATAATCCAAACATGGAATTCTGACTACAAAACATACCTATCTGATTTCTTTAGGTTTAGTGCAATAGTCTTCATGCTGTTGTTGTTCTCTAGATCTTCATATTCAATAGATTCTTGCAGCTTTACCTGAATGACAAGATATGGTCAAGGGATTGAGAAATTCAACACTAGAAGCAGGATTTCCACGCTTTTATGTTCCTTTAGGGATTACATGGGCAGGCGGCTTTACCTTTTTTAAGGGTGGCTGAAAGAAATCTGAATCCCTGGAGTTTCCATCCATACTGCTGGTCTCATTGCAGTGATCATTTTGTGCTTCTCTGAAAACCATGAATTAAGCATTGCATTAGTAGCTATGAAATCATTCAACGATAATTTAGATACATCTGCACACTGCATGAACACGTTTGCTTGTGTGCTGGGCCAGGTTATATTTTACACTAGCTTTACTTTATAGCAGTTTTTCATATATTATTCATTTTCTGGTTTCATTTCAAATTTTCATTTATATATTACTACAGGAGTTTCCAACCTTGGGTAACCCAGGTGTTCTTAGACAGCAATTCCCAGAAGCCTTCACAACCAGCTGCACTGGACCGGGTTTCTGGGAACTGCAGTCCAAGAACACCTGGGCTAACCAAAGCTGGGAACTACTGCATTACTAGGAGTACAAAGAAGAGTATGCAAAACTTTCCTGTGCAATTGAATGTGCCCTCTTAACATGCTTCACTATTACATTATTTTATTCAATCTCTTTCTTCTTGTCTTTACATCTGTATTCCAAAGTCTGCGATTGAAAGTGCTGCACATAATATTCAGCATGTGGAGCAGAGCCTTTCAGACCAACCCCGATTTCAAAAGCTTTCCCAAAGATCACTGGATCTACCAGAATGGCTTCCCATAAGTCTTGAACTTTTTGCCAGACAAAAAGATGTAATTATTTCTGACTCATCCTGTATCTGTAGCTCCCAGGGCAGAACATGATAGTTAGATCTGGCAAGGACAGAGACTATGAGTTATCTCCAAGTACAACAGCCACCTACACAGCTACTCTCACCCACAAATCTGTATTTCCTGTAGGGAGCTCCATGTGCAGTTCAAGCCATACATACAGTACTTCATATTGAGATATTCTTCTCCCTTTATCCCTTGGATTTCTAGGGCGAGGTAGGGAGAATAAAATCAAAAGATGCCTCTGGTTGCAAGAAAAGTAAACTGATCTATATTTTCTCTTTAGGGCCCCTCTCAGGTCAAGGCCAACATTCAACTGCACATGAAAGTTTTATATCCAGGAGTTTATATATTTGTCTTGAATGGGATGATAAGAGAGATAAATGTACTAAGACATGTTCTATTGTGACAATATTGTTCCTGGACTTCATTATTTCTAACTGGAGGTATGTACTGTATTTTTCGCTCTATAAGATGCACTCCCCCCCCCAAAATGTGCGGGGGGGGGAAGTGTGTGCGTCTTATGGAGCGAATATTGTAAAACAGCCCTCCCCAGGGCCCAGCGGCCTCGTGGGGGAGACTCCAACGGGTCCGAGAGTGCTTTCCAGGACCCTTCGGAGGCATAATGCCCCCTCCCCGATTGTAGAGGAACAACCCTTTTGCCACCTTATAAGCCTTACCATTTTTACAAAGTGGCAAAATGGTTATTCCTCTATTTTTAAACACAAAAACTGTTACTGCACTGCTTAGGGCAGCACTGGATTCACAGGCTGCCACATGAATCAGACAAGCCTACAGTGATATAACACTAATACTATTTAGCCCTGTGCAAATAGCTCTGTTGCCAAGTTATTCCTTAAGACTTGTGGGGAGAAACAGATCATTAAAAAAAAGTGTAACAGGCTCTCCGAAAATTTTATTTTGATAAATAAATGTTCAATCCTACATCTGTCAGTCTTTTTTTTTGTGACAAGACTTTCTAAGCTAGGTCAATATTTCTAGTAAAGATATATAATCCAACATGCAGCAGATGGATACTCTCACTCCCTGCTTGGGTTTTGCTAGCTGTAGTTTGCCCAGCCCAGCAAACAATAATGTCTTATAAGCAAAACATATGGAACTGCAACAAATGGGAAAACCATGATTTAGACAGAAAGCACTAACCACTGTTTGTCAATCAGGATGCAAAATAAAACAAAACAAAAAACAGAAAGAAGGTAATTCAGACTCCTATTATGGATTTTGTAGAGTTTGACATGGAAGGTGCCAGAGAAACACTATAACCCTGCAAAGAAAGCAATTATAAAATGTTTGAAGACATTCTGCACCATAGGAAATGGAAGAAAATTTGAAACCAGAATCTGTGAATTACTAGTTTTACACACAGTCTACAGCATGAGCTGTAACAATAGCACGTTTACCTTATTAATTTATTAATACATTAAAATAACCTCTGCAAAATCACTGTTTCAGACATTCAACGGCAACATTCTAATGTTTATTTTAATGTATTTTAATAATTGTTTATTTTCATTTTTCATTTTTCTTTTCAGCTCAGCTTCATTTTGTATTTTAATCTTGTTACTGAGTGTTTTTACTGTAAACCACCCAGAGCAGCCTTTGGCCATATGGACAGTGTAAAAAATGCAACAAAAATAAAATAAAATAACCATTAAGGCTTGTAATTTTTCTCTAGTTTTCAATGGCTAGCATATCCTTTCCCAACAGGGCACCACATGGATTCATTTCAAATTTTAGAAATCTTGATTTATCAAGGAAATCTTTTTCTTCCATTAAAGGACTTCATGTCTTTAACACTTTGATTATAGTGGACCATAAACATGGGCAAATCGTTAGTGAGCAAAAGTGATCAGAGACTATGGGTCCTGCTTGTTTTATCTGAAAACATTTTGGGCAGTAAGTGCCGGGTAGGTTGCTTTCAGCACTACAATTCTTGTGTGATTGTTCTAGGATAAAACTTACTGTTTTCTGAGTCCAGCTGCAAGGACCATGGCACTGTGATGGTTGAAGCGTTTTATAATGGCAGCATTGCTATTCTCCTTTATTGATTTTGTAGAGTTTGACGTGGAAGGTGCCAGAGAAACACCATAACCCTGCAATTATAAAATGTTTGAAGACATTCTGTACCATAGGAAATGGAAGAAAATTGTGAATTATTACACACGGTCTACAGCATCAGCTGTAACAACAGCATGTTTACCTTATCAATTTATTTAAAATATTTTCATCCTAACCTTCTCCTTAAAAGGACCCAAGGCGGCTTACATCTTTAAAAAGACAGTGTTTAAAAGCTAAAAACGATAAGCATACAAATATTTAAAAAGAATTATACAAGTATTATATTAAAAATGGTACATAAAATCAACACTAAAACACATTTGAAACAACAGAGCACAACAATCCATTTAAAAATCCCTCTCAGACCACCAGTCACCAAGGAAAAGCCTGCCTGAAGAGAAAGGTCTTTGCTTGCTTGTGGAATGACAACAAAGATGGGGCCAGTCTGGCCTCCCATGGGAGGGAGTTTCAGTGTCTGGAGGCAGCAACGGAGAAGGCCCTCTCCCATGTCTCCACCAAGTGTACCTGTGAGGGTGGTGAGACTGAAAGGCCTCCCCTGATCATCTTAATGCCCAGACAGGCTCATAGAGGGAGATGTAGTCTTTTAGATAGCTTGGACCTTACAAGGATTCATTCCTGTACGTATGATTAATCAGGTGAAGCCATTAAGCAGATATTTCAGTTCTCTCCTCTGCATATGCACATTTGGCCCCTATTTTCCAAGAAAAGTATCATACTACTGGTGCTGGAAACCAAATTGTCCAGTGCCCAATACTGCTTTTGAACTAGCAAAATGGTTTTCAGGAAATCTGTTCCCAATATTCATTAAAGCAAGTGAATCTGCTTATCTTGAAAACTACAAGGACACAAGCACCATATTCTCTCCCTTCTAATACATACATACATTGTATTTTCCTTTGATCATGATGTTCTAAACTTACAAAGTAATAGTACCTTTAACATCTCTTAATTGTCTGTTAAGCAAATCAAATATGCATTATTCCTTAAGAACATCTGTGTTGTAGGATTGGACCAAAGCCCATTTATTCTAGTATTTTCTAGGGTAAAAAAACAGCCCTCAAGATTTGATCCAGTCCCTGTAGACTACAATCTACAGAGATGCTGACAACAGAACCAAGAACTACCATCAGATGGACAATGGTGTTCCCCTTATCCACTCTCAAAAAGTGGCCAGGACGAACCCGTTTCACTGTGTGTAGTGTGGTACTTCAGGCACTTTGGCAAGGTAAGAGTCTGTACAACCTTAGAGCTGGAGAAGGGATAAGAATCATTACACAGTTTCAGGGATGGCTGCAACACACCTCTGTTGCACAAAAGCTGAAGAATGAAGTTTCTTATATTCCTCATGTTTGGCAAAATAAGTAACATGTCAAACTGAATTATGGAACTCCAGCAAGATGTTCTCTGCTTATTCTTAATACTTTTAGCAGTTACAAGTCATCTGTACTTACCTCATCCAATGATTTATCTTCTAAAGAAGTTAAATCTAATAAAGGATTTTTCACCCCTTGAGACACCATGGTTTTTAATCCTAGAAGAAATTTTTTAAAAAAAATTGGATAAAATGGTATGCCACACCGAGATAAATCCTGCTGAGAAATCCTGGGCTTGGTAAAACAATCATAAATTTTCCTAATATCAAACAAAATTCAATTGATGAATGACAACAGTTTGAAGAATCAATTAAAATGCTCAGTCAGTACTCAGCCTGCGGTAGGCTTTGTTATTTCCCAACTAGCACCATGCAAATGCCTTTACTATAGCAAAAAGCATGTCCATCTGAAATAATAAGACATATGCTTCACCCCACATATGCTAGAAGACTTAATGTAGCAGATGTTAAAAACATCTTAGATGACTTCACTGCTGCTCTTCATATCAAATAAAATGCACCTGGCCCTGCTAGAATGTGCAGTATGTCAGGGTGAAGGATACACCAGGGAAATGAAGATGACGGGAGCCATTGCATCTACTTTGCCCAATGCTTCTCTTCTCAATCACCACTACCTGTCTCTGTTATTTGCTGTGCCCACCATTAAGTATAGATTAAGGCAATTGCACCAAGGTTTGAGTGGAGGTAACACAGGGCATGTTGCCCAGGGCCTTGTAAATCTGCTGTCCTGAACGCTGGGACTGGGCATAGTAGAGTTTTGTTCAATGGGCACATATCTTGACCTCTGACCTGTCCATCAACATACTCATCAGATCAGCCCATTAAACCAACTCCTTCTCCAACTTCATCAGGAAAAAATATCTCAAATAAAACTGAAATGCTACTTGTTTCACGGCTTATGGCAGTAACATATGCTTAAAAACAAAATCTGAAATTTCAGAAAGAAAATCAGAAATGACAATATAATTTTTAAAACAGGTTGCCATGAAATTTTATTTTTCATTTTCCTGACTTACCCTGACCAACATTTATCAATTTCCCTAACCACCATTCAAATATAACCACAAGTTAAAAGATGAATAGGTCATGTTGCATTAACCCAAGAAATGTTCTACTCTACGACTACACAAGTCTCAACTGTAAAAATATTTGTCAAAGAGATCAAATATCCATTTCTTTCAACATTAACTGCAGCAACTTCTATTTTGCAATTGCACCAAAAATTACACCAAGGTACAAACTTCAATTCAAGTAAACTCTGAATGCTAACAAATGACATAACATTTTGTTACTGTTTTAAAGGTACGCAAAAAATTGTATAAACATTCTATCTAAAATGGTTTCTCTGAAACTGCATTACGAAACCTATAGTTTTGAAATTGAAGTAAAAATTAAGTTAGAAATAAGAATACAAGTACTCTGTTTTTAAAGAATAAAGATTTAACATATAAAACTATCACTTCTACAATTTTCCCTTTTTATTTTGTAACTCAGTTTCTCATCAATTGTTTCCTCTCCCATTTTCGCTTCTTCTCTCAGGTTGTTTTTTTTCTTTTTAGCTTTTTCAAGATGTTTAATTTGTCCCTCAAGTTTCTTCTTTCTTCTGAATTTCTTGTTGCTTATGGCAGGGGTCCCCAACCCCCTGTCTGCTGCCCGGTACTGGGCTGTGGCCTTGGCAGGACCGGGCCAGAGACAGATCTCCCGCCCGCATGCATGTGCGCGGGGGGGCCCCACCCATCTGTGCATGCACACGAGTGCCCCTGCCATCCGCATAAGCATGCCCCGCCCCCTGTGAGCATGCCCCACTTACCTGCGCATGAGCGCCCCTGCCCACCCACGCATGTATGAGCCCTGCTCACCCACCCTGCTCACCCGTGAGTGCGGGTTTGCCCTGCCCCCTGGAACACATCCCCAACAAAAAGGTTGGGGACCACTGGCGTATGGTGTTAAGTCTCCAAGTGTGTAGCATTCATGAGCATGCCTGACTAATGGCAACAAATTCATATTAATTACAACAGATGCAAGCCCTCCACAGCTCAAGAGAGCATCATAAATGTGATGCTGACAGACAACATTTTCTTCATGCGAGTTCTCAATTAACACTGACTTATTAACTAAAAATCCACTTTCAACAGAAACATTTTACCATGAGACAGGATAAGGCACATTTTGACAATAAGTCCACAGGTCTGAGAAACCTTTGTTGGACATCAAAATACCACTGTAAAACGTATCACTTCATCACTTTGTTTTGCAGCAAAACACTAAATCTACCTGTTCCCTTTGAACCATCTTATTCAAAGCTTCATCAAAACAGATAACAAATATCTGGCATTGTTTCAGTAAGATCTGAGAAATATGGTGCTAACCCAAAAGCAACACATACACTGCATTTATTTTTCCAAGATTAAACTGCTGCGCTATCTGGCTATCTGAGAACTTTCGCCTGAATAACTCATCGATATTGTTACAAGAGTTAAATGACATCTTTCTTCATCACCTGTTGCCAAGCCCACAGGCACTCTACTATCCTAACACAGTTCCTGATTACATAGGCAGCCAATACTAGTTTATGTGGTGGGTAATTTGTTGCCATCTTCATCACTCTGATCATGTTTTCCAGTTTTTGCAGAGGCTATCTCTTCACCCTCTCTGGTTTTACTGTCTGAACTTGTACTTGGCTTTGAACCTAAACATACTGCGATGGACTGCTGACTTGATTTAATTTTCAGGTTCTTCTGATGTAATGGTCCTTGTGCATGAGACTCCACAGCTAATTCCCATATTACTTAATTCAAAGTTTTTGTAGCACACTTTACAATAACCTTTGCATTTCTCTCCAGCAACTGGTGATAGCCCTGGAACGAAGTCAGGATGAAGTCTGAAATCCTGCCACTGCGTATTAAAAATTGTCCTCTTGGAAGCCATCTTCAAAATTTGGATTCAGATACAGCCATTCACAGAACCACCTGCCTGACACAAAGATGTTAGCAGATTTGCTTTTGGGCAAGTAGCAACTTTCCAAGCTGTGAAAGTTTCGCTTTCTGATTCCAGAAAGTATAGGGAGCAAATTACAGTAGCAGCAAGAAAGAAGGTGGAATTTAAATGCTTGCAGATAATTTCTGCAATCTAGAGAAGCAGACAAACCCTCATTTGCAACCTTTATGGATGGGAGAAGTCAGGGAAGAGGGTGAGAGCGCTGGTACTCTATAAACTCCAGCAGGAACAAGCAATCACATTTGAAAAATTTACTTTGCATGGTGCAGAGTAGAAAGTGCTAATCAACTGTGAAATCCAATAGCAGCAAAACTCATTTGCAACTCCCTGCTGGGTTTAGCAGGAGACAAAACGTCCATTCCATACACAAGCATGCCTCCAAAACATGCTTATCTTTATATGTAAGTTAAACACAGTACTAACAGGTAGGGCTGAAAACAGATATTTAAAGTTTGAATCTTGCTAAACCTTTAAACTAGCCTTCCTTTGCAAATGCTACAGGCAGACCTTGAAAATAATGCAGGGCCACAGCTCAACGAACACATTAGGCTGGTTGCTGGGGGTGGAGCTGGGAAATGGCATCATTAAGTTTTACTTGTATTCTGCTACTTCGCTATTCCAGTTGCCATAAGAACAGATCATGCTCTTGCAGCAGCAGGTCAAAAATCCACTGCTTGAATATATTTTGATCACAAAATCCCTGACTTTCCCTGACCAATGTCCATTTTCCTGACTTTCCAGAAAGTGGCAACCCTGTAAAAAAGCAATGTGACATCCAAATACATTTCTAATTCGATTTAGAAAATCTACAGGTTTATTTCATGTTAAGATGATGATGGAAGTGACTGCAATACTTCAAGCTAAAAAACAAACTGACAAATTCAGATTTTAAGAAAATATTCTTTCTTTCAACTATAGGACTGCATGATCTGTGACTTTAGAAATGATTCATTAATGACTTGAATGCATCTAAGCTATCTTCAGCTTTCTCACGTCCTTGCTATTCATTCCTTCAAAAAAAAAATTGACTGGCAACACCTGAAATGCCTATCAAACACATTAAAGTTATTTACAACATGAAACACATTCCTATCTTTATTACAATATGCTTTTTAACAGCACTATCAGCTCAAAATGGAGTTCTAAATTCTACAATGCACCAGAGGCTGCAGCAACAGAACAACGGAACCTTCTTCTCATAGAATCACAGATTAATGAAGTTGGAAGGGGCCTATAAGGCCATCAAGTCCAACCCCCTGCTCAATGCAAGAATACAAATAAAAGGGTATCTGCCAGGTGGTTATCCCTTGACCACTGCCACCTTGAAATTGACTCTGGAGGCTTCCCAACCACTACAACACGTTTGTGGAGATTGGCCTTCTCATAATTCAGCTAATAATGGTGAGACAGCAGATGTCCCTGCTGCATTCTAGCCACACTTTACAAAGATTGTAGTGTAATAAAACAAACACTAGATTGTAGTGTTATAAAACAAATTGGTGTGAGAACACGGGGTATTTTCAAAACTCCTCAACATTTCATGTCTTACAGAAATCCCCTCAGACATGAACATGTTTATCCATGAGGCTATTCTTGCATGGGCCCTTCCTTCTCTCCAAGACCGTCAGAAAGAACAAACTAGAAACTTCATCTACAAATTAGAAGCTGGAAGTCTTGCAGCTAACCTTCCTCCATTTCCTACTCAGAACATATCACATTTTATTTATTTATTTATTTATTTATTGGACTTATATACCGCCCCATAGCGCTACAAGCACTCTCCGGGCGGTTTACAATTTTTAATTATACAGGCTACACATTGCCCCTCCAGCAAGCTGGGTACTCATTTTACCGACCTCGGAAGGATGGAAGGCTGAGTCAACCTTGAGCCGGCTACCTGGGATTTGAACCCCAGGTCGTGAGCACAGTTTTAGCTGCAGTACAGTGTTTTAACCACTGCGCCACGAGGCCACATCATCTACTGTATATATCAGAGGTCAGAAATAAAACTACATCTGCTCCAGTCTGCAAGACTAAGACTAAAAACTCATGAATTTACAAGCAACAATATTCAGCGAGGTGAAAGAACAACTTAACGGGGCAGAAGAGGTACCCAGGAACAGGCTGTTAACAGACAGACAAAAAGAGGGAATGACAGAACTATACTGATTGCAACCTACTGTGTTTACCCATGGTGAGTTCAAGGGATATGTGCCCACTAAATTTTTTAACATGCACTCATTTTTCCTTCATTTATGCTGGTCCTTTCTACCAGAATGAAGTACAACTTATGACTGAAACATTTCTTGAACAACTTCACAGGTAGCTTCACAACTACTGTGGGACACTCTTTCACTCTCATCCTTTCTGTGATACAGAAACAGCAATTATAATCAGAAAAATAGAAGATGAAACTTTCTACCTTTTAGAGTTATATATGGCACTCTTGAAAATCCTTCTCAGGAAACAAGTACCATGGAAGTCAACAGAACACAAGTGAACACAAAGTCCAGACATGGATTTTCATCCATGAAAGCTCACACTGAAATAAAATTATCTCTAAAAGTGCTACAATATTTCACATTCCCCTAATTTCCACCTTTCTGTTTATCAACATGGTGAAAGACTAGCAGAGCTGTATCTTTGGAAGTGGATTAGAGATTCTGTACCCTAAACTCAGAGTTCAGAAGCCGATGTTACAGTGGTACTATAGCACCAGAAAGATGGAGCTTAGCTTACCTTGCCTGCCTCCCATAGCCCTTGGTGCTGTCTAAAAATCTGTGCTAAATAATTTCCCAGACCCCCAGAAGAGGTTTTTTGGGAACACAGGGGGCTGTATTGAGGAGGAGAGTAGTAGCAACGGCCCTCTTCAAATGTGCTGATGGAAGCAGTTCCATCTACTCTGGATGTAGATGGGTCCTAATGGAAGTTAGATAGCAGTTTTGGATTCTTAAAAGGAAAGAGAAAAAGAGTTGCATACCTTCCCCCAATAAATATTTTAGTAATTTCAGCAACAGTTCATTTTGAGTACAGTATCTAAGTAATGTGACTCTACATTCTATTTTGATTCAAAATAACAGAAATTTGCTTAGAAACCACTAAGTGTTGCTGCCCAGAAATAAACATACCCTTTTCATCCATCTTGGCACATTCTGCGAAAAGGTCTTTTGATCCTGCATTCAATCGATCCCTATGAAAATAGTGAGATTGGAAGAATCTTGTCCAGAATTCTTTCTCTGTCATAGTGTGAGGAACATTTTCTGCATACTTCAGTTTTACTGTAAGTATAATAAAAAGGAATATTAATACTTGAAAGCTGTACAATAATTCCAAATTCCTTATCCTACATTTATCAACCACTTTTTTCTCTGTTCTTCATTGCAAGAGATTTCAGGATGGTGTACAGCATAAAAGAAACACAACACTGCAGTTCAAAAGCAGTACTGGACAGATATAAAACAAGGGTGGCACTAGACATTTTGATCCTTGAGAGATACATAATATAGTACAGAACAGAAATCTAGAACAGAAACTATAAAGTCAAGCAGCTCAATCAGTATTGGACAGAATCTTTCATCACAATCAATGGCAGCAAGGTAGCTTACGGGATACAGCAGGATCCATAAAAGACCCAGTTCTATCCTCCAATATCTATATGTTGATCACTGCTTTTCCTTGCACCTGCCAGTTACATTCTCAAATGGCAACATGGGTGTTTTTGGAATGTATCACATCAGTGCAACAATATACACACATGGGAAGTACACAGTTTGCCTGGATACAGACTATCTGATAGAACTGACAGATCCCTTGAGAACCACTCAACTGTATTTATTTTGTGCTTAACCTATCTCCCTGCATGTTTAGAAATGAAAAGTGGGAGACAATCTAGAGAGACAAACTGTACAAATCATGATCAAAGATAGTGGCAACCCTCATTTTAAGATTATGAATTTCACTTGTAAAGCAATTTAGGCACACTCAGCCATCATACTTTGTAATTCTGAAATAATGACATCAACCAAGAAGAGATTCCATGAAGGACATTCACTGTAAGGTACACTGATCAATGGACTGGATTTAAACTTTGATTACGCCAGAAGGTGCTCCTGCTATCAGAATGGGGCTTGTGAGATTTTTACCAGTTCCTCTTCCTCCTGAACCTACTTGCTCCCTTTTAATCTTCTTTGGAGAGTCCCCCAATCTCCCTCAGGACAGGCTTCTGGAGGGCACAAGCAGCTGCAGGAGCAGGAGGGAATTGGCAAACAGGACCCTTCTGCATGATCAAATGCCTTCTGTGGATGGAAGCTCTTCTGTGTGCAGAAAACAAAGCCTGGCTCTAACCAACTGTGAGTTAGCAGCCACAGCAGAAGACGCATGATTAGAAAAAACCCACCTGACATGAGTTGCTTTTAAAACTAAATGGGAATAATATCTTCAAGTGAGCAACTGAAATGCAGAAAATTTA